>NW_028134217.1:0-61000 GCF_964662115.1 Mustela nivalis | reverse complement strand
CTGGTTAAAAATTGGGGCCTAGGGACATGTCAAGCCCACTATGACTTCTAATTGTCCAGCCACTGATAGGACTTACTAGAGGACAGGACTCACGCTGAGGGTCACAATGCGTGTTTATGCCCTCGTCGCACTCAACAATGGGCGGGGCCTCAGGGTGAATGCTGGTTTCTCCTACACTGAATGTTGGACAACATGCCAACCACAAGGTTTCTTGCCATGGGTAAGGAGGAGTTCTGATTTCTGCATCACACTCACCCCTGGGCAGGGATTCGAGATAAGGTCTAGGTTCTGAGGCCTGAAAACTGAGGTAGGGAAGAGATGATGACCTAAGGCCATGGCGGGTCTGATGTGCTCTGTGTGGGTGGGTGTTGGTCAGGAGGTCCGGGCTCAGGTTGTGTCAGACAGTGCATTAGTGCCCAGGTTAGACTATATAATTTGGGTACAGTCGAGTGCCATGTAGGTTTATCCTCATTTAAGGTGCCTGGGCAGCTCATTAGGCAATATCTTTTTTCTAGAGGGCAAACAGAGTACTGCATTGTGGGTCCGGATTTGCCAAACTTGGGGGCTTCGGGCCCAGGAGTGTAAGGACAGATGTCTGAGTACACAAGCTAGACTTGGGTTTCAGGGCGAGGGCACGGCAGGAACTCCCTGCAGATCTGAACCAATATCTCATGCATCTGATGTCAGAGCGAGGATCAGACGTTGGCTCAGGTTGGAGTTTCTGTGCCTGACGGCCCCTTCATGAAGGGAGCGGAATCTCGAGGCCATGGAGGTTTTCCCACGTTGGGAGTTGAGGGATGCCCCCTTCAAGGATTCCTTCTGCGGGATAATTGAGACCTGTTGGACAGCTCCAGGACATCCCATATGGAATGACTCCAGAGCACCGTTCGAGGATGGATGCCTGGGAAGCCCGCCTCGCATTCCAGTTGTCTCCTAGCAACAAGAAAGTTTAGATCTGATGGCTCTGCGGGAGCAACCGGGGTGGCTGAGTTTAAATGGACTTTCCTGAGGATGGGATCTAATGTGTGTTTGTGTCCATGAGGGCCTTGGAATGGGGCGGTGGCACCAGGACCCTGTAGTAGTCTCCTAATCTTTTGACATAGCTCCCATCCACAATTTTCCTTGTGCAGACGAGTTTTGTTCTGATGGGTGCCTCAGGAAAACCTCTATGCTGGTATTGGAATCCAGGCTTTTGAGGAGACATGACTGTAAACCAAAGCAATGGATCCGATTATGGCCTAGGGTCCTTTCTGGTTCAATCTTCTTCTCTGGGGACATCCATGTATGGTATGAGTGGAGGTAGATGCTCAGCTTGTGTCAGACTGCCCTTTTTTGTCCCGGGCGACCTACACTTTTCGGATGGCCTCAGGGACTTTGGAGGGTTCTCCTAATTTGTACGATTTTGGACAATGGAATGGGCAGAATTCCCATGGATTGGGTAGGCACAGTCCTGATGTGTGGCTCCAGGGGTCCCTGCCTGGAGGGTGTGTGGCCCAGGACTTTGAGGACAGAATTCTGAAAAAAAAAAAAAAAACTCAGCTTAGGTTTGGGGACGTAGTTATGACAGGCCTGATCTAAAAACCATGAGAAGAACTCTTCAGGATATGAAGAAAGAGCGAGTCTGAGGCGCTTGCTCAGGCTTTTGTCTCTGGATTTTTTATCAGTGATGTCTGTGGAATGTCGGGCAGGCCTCATGGGCCATGGACGAATCTTCCTCTCTGTGGATCTGGTCCGATCCCAATTCTTTTTCGTCAATCTGTGGGATGGGAGGACTCCTTTCAGGTTTGTTACCTCAGGCGTCCCACCAAAAGAGGAATTTCAAAGCAGAGCCCTGGGGAAGAGTGAAGGGACAACCCGGACTATGGTTAAAAATTGGGGCCAAGGGGCATGGCAAGCCCAATATGCTGTCTCTTCATCCAGCCACTGAGAGGCCTTACCTGAGGACCGGGCTCAGGCTGAGGGTCACAATGTGTGTTTGTGACCAAAATGGCCCGCAAGCATGGACGGGGCTTCATGGGCAACACTCTTTTCAACTACACTGAACGTTGGACAACATGCCAACCACAAGGTTTCTTGCCATGAGGAAGGAGCCCTGATTTCTGCATCATTTTCAAACCTGGGAAGTGATTGGAGATAAGGTCTAGGTTCTGAAGCCTGAAAACCGATTGGGACGAGATGACGACCTAAGGCCATGGCGGGTCGGATGTGCTCAGTTTGCAGCCAGCTGTCTGGGTGGGGCCAGGATGTCCAGGCTCGGGCTGTGTCAGTAAGAGCATTAGTGCCCGGGTCAGCCTATATATTTGGTGTACTGCCAAGTGACGTGCAGGTTGATCCTCTTTTGGGATTTTTGGGTAGCCCCGGAGGGCAATGCTTTTCTTCTGGAGGGCAGGCAGAGTGCTGCATTGTAGTTCTGGATTGCCAAACTGGAGGGCTTGTGGGCCAGTAGTCTGAGGACAGAAGTCTGAGAACACAAGCTAGGTTTAGGTTTCTGGGTGAGGACATCGCAGGCACAATCTACAGACCTGAATCGAGATCTCATGCATCTGAAGTCAGGGGGAGGATCAGACATTCGCTCAGGTTGGACTTTCAGTCCCTGATGGCCCCTTCATGAAGGGGGGGTGATCACGAGGCCATGGGGTTTTTCCCATGATGGGAGTTGTGAGAAGCTCCAAACTGCAAAGATTCTTCTGCAGGACAATTGAGACCTGTTCGTTGGCTCCAGGCCAACGATTCTGAGCAGGGTTCTAAAGATTGATGGCTGTGTAGCCACCAGGCAATCCCATTGTCTCCTAGCAACAAGACAGGTTAGATCTGCTGGATCTGCGGGAGCAACCAAGGAGGCTGAGTTGAAATGGACTCTCCAGTGGATGGGTCCTAATGTGTTTTTGTGTCTATGGAGACCTTGGAATGAAGTGGTGGCACTGGGGCCCTGAAGGTTTCTCCTAAACAGAGGCTTTGACACAGCTCCAACGTGCAAGTTTCCCATGTTAGATGAGATTTGTTCTGACGGGTGAGTCAAGAAACAGCCGTATGCTGGTATTGAAATCCGGGCCTCTGAGGAGAGATGCCTGGAAACCAAAGCAATGGATCCAATTAGTGCCTAGGGGCTGTTAGTTCCTTTTTAACTCTGGGGACATCTGTCTATGGGTCTGAGTGCAGGTAGGTACTCATATGGGCTCAGATTGCCCCTGTTTGTTCTGGGAAGCCCCCGCTATTGGGATGGCCTCAGGGACTTTGGAGGTTTATCCGATTAGTAGGGTTGTGGCCATTTGGAATGGGCACACACAATTCCCTTGGGGAGGGCAAGTACAGTCCTCAGTTTTAGCTCCAGGAGCCTGAGCCTGTAGGGTTTGTAGGACAGGCCTTTTGGATAGTTGTCTGAAAACACAAACTCGGCTTATGTTTCAGGTCATAGGTATGGCAGGACTGATCTACAGACCATGAGAACTCTTCGGGATATGAAAAAAGGGCGAGTGTGAGGCCCTTGCTCAAGTTTTTGTCTCTGGATATCGTGTCACTCATGGTCGTGAAATTTCCGGGTGATTTCATGGGAAATGGACGAGTCTTACTCTCTGGGTTTTGGCCCCGTCCACAGAGTTTGGGGTCATTCTGTGGGATGGAAGAAGTCCGTTTTTTTGTTGTTGTTGTTGTTTTGTTTTCTTTTATTTTTTAACCTCAGGTGTCCCACCGAATGTGGGATTCCAGAGTTGAGCCCTGGGGAGGGGCGACTGGACAACCAGAAATCTGGTTAAAAATTGGGGCCTAGGGACATGTCAAGCCCACTATGACTTCTAATTGTCCAGCCACTGATAGGACTTACTAGAGGACAGGACTCACGCTGAGGGTCACAATGCGTGTTTATGCCCTCGTCGCACTCAACAATGGGCGGGGCCTCAGGGTGAATGCTGGTTTCTCCTACACTGAATGTTGGACAACATGCCAACCACAAGGTTTCTTGCCATGGGTAAGGAGGAGTTCTGATTTCTGCATCACACTCACCCCTGGGCAGGGATTCGAGATAAGGTCTAGGTTCTGAGGCCTGAAAACTGAGGTAGGGAAGAGATGATGACCTAAGGCCATGGCGGGTCTGATGTGCTCTGTGTGGGTGGGTGTTGGTCAGGAGGTCCGGGCTCAGGTTGTGTCAGACAGTGCATTAGTGCCCAGGTTAGACTATATAATTTGGGTACAGTCGAGTGCCATGTAGGTTTATCCTCATTTAAGGTGCCTGGGCAGCTCATTAGGCAATATCTTTTTTCTAGAGGGCAAACAGAGTACTGCATTGTGGGTCCGGATTTGCCAAACTTGGGGGCTTCGGGCCCAGGAGTGTAAGGACAGATGTCTGAGTACACAAGCTAGACTTGGGTTTCAGGGCGAGGGCACGGCAGGAACTCCCTGCAGATCTGAACCAATATCTCATGCATCTGATGTCAGAGCGAGGATCAGACGTTGGCTCAGGTTGGAGTTTCTGTGCCTGACGGCCCCTTCATGAAGGGAGCGGAATCTCGAGGCCATGGAGGTTTTCCCACGTTGGGAGTTGAGGGATGCCCCCTTCAAGGATTCCTTCTGCGGGATAATTGAGACCTGTTGGACAGCTCCAGGACATCCCATATGGAATGACTCCAGAGCACCGTTCGAGGATGGATGCCTGGGAAGCCCGCCTCGCATTCCAGTTGTCTCCTAGCAACAAGAAAGTTTAGATCTGATGGCTCTGCGGGAGCAACCGGGGTGGCTGAGTTTAAATGGACTTTCCTGAGGATGGGATCTAATGTGTGTTTGTGTCCATGAGGGCCTTGGAATGGGGCGGTGGCACCAGGACCCTGTAGTAGTCTCCTAATCTTTTGACATAGCTCCCATCCACAATTTTCCTTGTGCAGACGAGTTTTGTTCTGATGGGTGCCTCAGGAAAACCTCTATGCTGGTATTGGAATCCAGGCTTTTGAGGAGACATGACTGTAAACCAAAGCAATGGATCCGATTATGGCCTAGGGTCCTTTCTGGTTCAATCTTCTTCTCTGGGGACATCCATGTATGGTATGAGTGGAGGTAGATGCTCAGCTTGTGTCAGACTGCCCTTTTTTGTCCCGGGCGACCTACACTTTTCGGATGGCCTCAGGGACTTTGGAGGGTTCTCCTAATTTGTACGATTTTGGACAATGGAATGGGCAGAATTCCCATGGATTGGGTAGGCACAGTCCTGATGTGTGGCTCCAGGGGTCCCTGCCTGGAGGGTGTGTGGCCCAGGACTTTGAGGACAGAATTCTGAAAAAAAAAAAAAAAACTCAGCTTAGGTTTGGGGACGTAGTTATGACAGGCCTGATCTAAAAACCATGAGAAGAACTCTTCAGGATATGAAGAAAGAGCGAGTCTGAGGCGCTTGCTCAGGCTTTTGTCTCTGGATTTTTTATCAGTGATGTCTGTGGAATGTCGGGCAGGCCTCATGGGCCATGGACGAATCTTCCTCTCTGTGGATCTGGTCCGATCCCAATTCTTTTTCGTCAATCTGTGGGATGGGAGGACTCCTTTCAGGTTTGTTACCTCAGGCGTCCCACCAAAAGAGGAATTTCAAAGCAGAGCCCTGGGGAAGAGTGAAGGGACAACCCGGACTATGGTTAAAAATTGGGGCCAAGGGGCATGGCAAGCCCAATATGCTGTCTCTTCATCCAGCCACTGAGAGGCCTTACCTGAGGACCGGGCTCAGGCTGAGGGTCACAATGTGTGTTTGTGACCAAAATGGCCCGCAAGCATGGACGGGGCTTCATGGGCAACACTCTTTTCAACTACACTGAACGTTGGACAACATGCCAACCACAAGGTTTCTTGCCATGAGGAAGGAGCCCTGATTTCTGCATCATTTTCAAACCTGGGAAGTGATTGGAGATAAGGTCTAGGTTCTGAAGCCTGAAAACCGATTGGGACGAGATGACGACCTAAGGCCATGGCGGGTCGGATGTGCTCAGTTTGCAGCCAGCTGTCTGGGTGGGGCCAGGATGTCCAGGCTCGGGCTGTGTCAGTAAGAGCATTAGTGCCCGGGTCAGCCTATATATTTGGTGTACTGCCAAGTGACGTGCAGGTTGATCCTCTTTTGGGATTTTTGGGTAGCCCCGGAGGGCAATGCTTTTCTTCTGGAGGGCAGGCAGAGTGCTGCATTGTAGTTCTGGATTGCCAAACTGGAGGGCTTGTGGGCCAGTAGTCTGAGGACAGAAGTCTGAGAACACAAGCTAGGTTTAGGTTTCTGGGTGAGGACATCGCAGGCACAATCTACAGACCTGAATCGAGATCTCATGCATCTGAAGTCAGGGGGAGGATCAGACATTCGCTCAGGTTGGACTTTCAGTCCCTGATGGCCCCTTCATGAAGGGGGGGTGATCACGAGGCCATGGGGTTTTTCCCATGATGGGAGTTGTGAGAAGCTCCAAACTGCAAAGATTCTTCTGCAGGACAATTGAGACCTGTTCGTTGGCTCCAGGCCAACGATTCTGAGCAGGGTTCTAAAGATTGATGGCTGTGTAGCCACCAGGCAATCCCATTGTCTCCTAGCAACAAGACAGGTTAGATCTGCTGGATCTGCGGGAGCAACCAAGGAGGCTGAGTTGAAATGGACTCTCCAGTGGATGGGTCCTAATGTGTTTTTGTGTCTATGGAGACCTTGGAATGAAGTGGTGGCACTGGGGCCCTGAAGGTTTCTCCTAAACAGAGGCTTTGACACAGCTCCAACGTGCAAGTTTCCCATGTTAGATGAGATTTGTTCTGACGGGTGAGTCAAGAAACAGCCGTATGCTGGTATTGAAATCCGGGCCTCTGAGGAGAGATGCCTGGAAACCAAAGCAATGGATCCAATTAGTGCCTAGGGGCTGTTAGTTCCTTTTTAACTCTGGGGACATCTGTCTATGGGTCTGAGTGCAGGTAGGTACTCATATGGGCTCAGATTGCCCCTGTTTGTTCTGGGAAGCCCCCGCTATTGGGATGGCCTCAGGGACTTTGGAGGTTTATCCGATTAGTAGGGTTGTGGCCATTTGGAATGGGCACACACAATTCCCTTGGGGAGGGCAAGTACAGTCCTCAGTTTTAGCTCCAGGAGCCTGAGCCTGTAGGGTTTGTAGGACAGGCCTTTTGGATAGTTGTCTGAAAACACAAACTCGGCTTATGTTTCAGGTCATAGGTATGGCAGGACTGATCTACAGACCATGAGAACTCTTCGGGATATGAAAAAAGGGCGAGTGTGAGGCCCTTGCTCAAGTTTTTGTCTCTGGATATCGTGTCACTCATGGTCGTGAAATTTCCGGGTGATTTCATGGGAAATGGACGAGTCTTACTCTCTGGGTTTTGGCCCCGTCCACAGAGTTTGGGGTCATTCTGTGGGATGGAAGAAGTCCGTTTTTTTGTTGTTGTTGTTGTTTTGTTTTCTTTTATTTTTTAACCTCAGGTGTCCCACCGAATGTGGGATTCCAGAGTTGAGCCCTGGGGAGGGGCGACTGGACAACCAGAAATCTGGTTAAAAATTGGGGCCTAGGGACATGTCAAGCCCACTATGACTTCTAATTGTCCAGCCACTGATAGGACTTACTAGAGGACAGGACTCACGCTGAGGGTCACAATGCGTGTTTATGCCCTCGTCGCACTCAACAATGGGCGGGGCCTCAGGGTGAATGCTGGTTTCTCCTACACTGAATGTTGGACAACATGCCAACCACAAGGTTTCTTGCCATGGGTAAGGAGGAGTTCTGATTTCTGCATCACACTCACCCCTGGGCAGGGATTCGAGATAAGGTCTAGGTTCTGAGGCCTGAAAACTGAGGTAGGGAAGAGATGATGACCTAAGGCCATGGCGGGTCTGATGTGCTCTGTGTGGGTGGGTGTTGGTCAGGAGGTCCGGGCTCAGGTTGTGTCAGACAGTGCATTAGTGCCCAGGTTAGACTATATAATTTGGGTACAGTCGAGTGCCATGTAGGTTTATCCTCATTTAAGGTGCCTGGGCAGCTCATTAGGCAATATCTTTTTTCTAGAGGGCAAACAGAGTACTGCATTGTGGGTCCGGATTTGCCAAACTTGGGGGCTTCGGGCCCAGGAGTGTAAGGACAGATGTCTGAGTACACAAGCTAGACTTGGGTTTCAGGGCGAGGGCACGGCAGGAACTCCCTGCAGATCTGAACCAATATCTCATGCATCTGATGTCAGAGCGAGGATCAGACGTTGGCTCAGGTTGGAGTTTCTGTGCCTGACGGCCCCTTCATGAAGGGAGCGGAATCTCGAGGCCATGGAGGTTTTCCCACGTTGGGAGTTGAGGGATGCCCCCTTCAAGGATTCCTTCTGCGGGATAATTGAGACCTGTTGGACAGCTCCAGGACATCCCATATGGAATGACTCCAGAGCACCGTTCGAGGATGGATGCCTGGGAAGCCCGCCTCGCATTCCAGTTGTCTCCTAGCAACAAGAAAGTTTAGATCTGATGGCTCTGCGGGAGCAACCGGGGTGGCTGAGTTTAAATGGACTTTCCTGAGGATGGGATCTAATGTGTGTTTGTGTCCATGAGGGCCTTGGAATGGGGCGGTGGCACCAGGACCCTGTAGTAGTCTCCTAATCTTTTGACATAGCTCCCATCCACAATTTTCCTTGTGCAGACGAGTTTTGTTCTGATGGGTGCCTCAGGAAAACCTCTATGCTGGTATTGGAATCCAGGCTTTTGAGGAGACATGACTGTAAACCAAAGCAATGGATCCGATTATGGCCTAGGGTCCTTTCTGGTTCAATCTTCTTCTCTGGGGACATCCATGTATGGTATGAGTGGAGGTAGATGCTCAGCTTGTGTCAGACTGCCCTTTTTTGTCCCGGGCGACCTACACTTTTCGGATGGCCTCAGGGACTTTGGAGGGTTCTCCTAATTTGTACGATTTTGGACAATGGAATGGGCAGAATTCCCATGGATTGGGTAGGCACAGTCCTGATGTGTGGCTCCAGGGGTCCCTGCCTGGAGGGTGTGTGGCCCAGGACTTTGAGGACAGAATTCTGAAAAAAAAAAAAAAAACTCAGCTTAGGTTTGGGGACGTAGTTATGACAGGCCTGATCTAAAAACCATGAGAAGAACTCTTCAGGATATGAAGAAAGAGCGAGTCTGAGGCGCTTGCTCAGGCTTTTGTCTCTGGATTTTTTATCAGTGATGTCTGTGGAATGTCGGGCAGGCCTCATGGGCCATGGACGAATCTTCCTCTCTGTGGATCTGGTCCGATCCCAATTCTTTTTCGTCAATCTGTGGGATGGGAGGACTCCTTTCAGGTTTGTTACCTCAGGCGTCCCACCAAAAGAGGAATTTCAAAGCAGAGCCCTGGGGAAGAGTGAAGGGACAACCCGGACTATGGTTAAAAATTGGGGCCAAGGGGCATGGCAAGCCCAATATGCTGTCTCTTCATCCAGCCACTGAGAGGCCTTACCTGAGGACCGGGCTCAGGCTGAGGGTCACAATGTGTGTTTGTGACCAAAATGGCCCGCAAGCATGGACGGGGCTTCATGGGCAACACTCTTTTCAACTACACTGAACGTTGGACAACATGCCAACCACAAGGTTTCTTGCCATGAGGAAGGAGCCCTGATTTCTGCATCATTTTCAAACCTGGGAAGTGATTGGAGATAAGGTCTAGGTTCTGAAGCCTGAAAACCGATTGGGACGAGATGACGACCTAAGGCCATGGCGGGTCGGATGTGCTCAGTTTGCAGCCAGCTGTCTGGGTGGGGCCAGGATGTCCAGGCTCGGGCTGTGTCAGTAAGAGCATTAGTGCCCGGGTCAGCCTATATATTTGGTGTACTGCCAAGTGACGTGCAGGTTGATCCTCTTTTGGGATTTTTGGGTAGCCCCGGAGGGCAATGCTTTTCTTCTGGAGGGCAGGCAGAGTGCTGCATTGTAGTTCTGGATTGCCAAACTGGAGGGCTTGTGGGCCAGTAGTCTGAGGACAGAAGTCTGAGAACACAAGCTAGGTTTAGGTTTCTGGGTGAGGACATCGCAGGCACAATCTACAGACCTGAATCGAGATCTCATGCATCTGAAGTCAGGGGGAGGATCAGACATTCGCTCAGGTTGGACTTTCAGTCCCTGATGGCCCCTTCATGAAGGGGGGGTGATCACGAGGCCATGGGGTTTTTCCCATGATGGGAGTTGTGAGAAGCTCCAAACTGCAAAGATTCTTCTGCAGGACAATTGAGACCTGTTCGTTGGCTCCAGGCCAACGATTCTGAGCAGGGTTCTAAAGATTGATGGCTGTGTAGCCACCAGGCAATCCCATTGTCTCCTAGCAACAAGACAGGTTAGATCTGCTGGATCTGCGGGAGCAACCAAGGAGGCTGAGTTGAAATGGACTCTCCAGTGGATGGGTCCTAATGTGTTTTTGTGTCTATGGAGACCTTGGAATGAAGTGGTGGCACTGGGGCCCTGAAGGTTTCTCCTAAACAGAGGCTTTGACACAGCTCCAACGTGCAAGTTTCCCATGTTAGATGAGATTTGTTCTGACGGGTGAGTCAAGAAACAGCCGTATGCTGGTATTGAAATCCGGGCCTCTGAGGAGAGATGCCTGGAAACCAAAGCAATGGATCCAATTAGTGCCTAGGGGCTGTTAGTTCCTTTTTAACTCTGGGGACATCTGTCTATGGGTCTGAGTGCAGGTAGGTACTCATATGGGCTCAGATTGCCCCTGTTTGTTCTGGGAAGCCCCCGCTATTGGGATGGCCTCAGGGACTTTGGAGGTTTATCCGATTAGTAGGGTTGTGGCCATTTGGAATGGGCACACACAATTCCCTTGGGGAGGGCAAGTACAGTCCTCAGTTTTAGCTCCAGGAGCCTGAGCCTGTAGGGTTTGTAGGACAGGCCTTTTGGATAGTTGTCTGAAAACACAAACTCGGCTTATGTTTCAGGTCATAGGTATGGCAGGACTGATCTACAGACCATGAGAACTCTTCGGGATATGAAAAAAGGGCGAGTGTGAGGCCCTTGCTCAAGTTTTTGTCTCTGGATATCGTGTCACTCATGGTCGTGAAATTTCCGGGTGATTTCATGGGAAATGGACGAGTCTTACTCTCTGGGTTTTGGCCCCGTCCACAGAGTTTGGGGTCATTCTGTGGGATGGAAGAAGTCCGTTTTTTTGTTGTTGTTGTTGTTTTGTTTTCTTTTATTTTTTAACCTCAGGTGTCCCACCGAATGTGGGATTCCAGAGTTGAGCCCTGGGGAGGGGCGACTGGACAACCAGAAATCTGGTTAAAAATTGGGGCCTAGGGACATGTCAAGCCCACTATGACTTCTAATTGTCCAGCCACTGATAGGACTTACTAGAGGACAGGACTCACGCTGAGGGTCACAATGCGTGTTTATGCCCTCGTCGCACTCAACAATGGGCGGGGCCTCAGGGTGAATGCTGGTTTCTCCTACACTGAATGTTGGACAACATGCCAACCACAAGGTTTCTTGCCATGGGTAAGGAGGAGTTCTGATTTCTGCATCACACTCACCCCTGGGCAGGGATTCGAGATAAGGTCTAGGTTCTGAGGCCTGAAAACTGAGGTAGGGAAGAGATGATGACCTAAGGCCATGGCGGGTCTGATGTGCTCTGTGTGGGTGGGTGTTGGTCAGGAGGTCCGGGCTCAGGTTGTGTCAGACAGTGCATTAGTGCCCAGGTTAGACTATATAATTTGGGTACAGTCGAGTGCCATGTAGGTTTATCCTCATTTAAGGTGCCTGGGCAGCTCATTAGGCAATATCTTTTTTCTAGAGGGCAAACAGAGTACTGCATTGTGGGTCCGGATTTGCCAAACTTGGGGGCTTCGGGCCCAGGAGTGTAAGGACAGATGTCTGAGTACACAAGCTAGACTTGGGTTTCAGGGCGAGGGCACGGCAGGAACTCCCTGCAGATCTGAACCAATATCTCATGCATCTGATGTCAGAGCGAGGATCAGACGTTGGCTCAGGTTGGAGTTTCTGTGCCTGACGGCCCCTTCATGAAGGGAGCGGAATCTCGAGGCCATGGAGGTTTTCCCACGTTGGGAGTTGAGGGATGCCCCCTTCAAGGATTCCTTCTGCGGGATAATTGAGACCTGTTGGACAGCTCCAGGACATCCCATATGGAATGACTCCAGAGCACCGTTCGAGGATGGATGCCTGGGAAGCCCGCCTCGCATTCCAGTTGTCTCCTAGCAACAAGAAAGTTTAGATCTGATGGCTCTGCGGGAGCAACCGGGGTGGCTGAGTTTAAATGGACTTTCCTGAGGATGGGATCTAATGTGTGTTTGTGTCCATGAGGGCCTTGGAATGGGGCGGTGGCACCAGGACCCTGTAGTAGTCTCCTAATCTTTTGACATAGCTCCCATCCACAATTTTCCTTGTGCAGACGAGTTTTGTTCTGATGGGTGCCTCAGGAAAACCTCTATGCTGGTATTGGAATCCAGGCTTTTGAGGAGACATGACTGTAAACCAAAGCAATGGATCCGATTATGGCCTAGGGTCCTTTCTGGTTCAATCTTCTTCTCTGGGGACATCCATGTATGGTATGAGTGGAGGTAGATGCTCAGCTTGTGTCAGACTGCCCTTTTTTGTCCCGGGCGACCTACACTTTTCGGATGGCCTCAGGGACTTTGGAGGGTTCTCCTAATTTGTACGATTTTGGACAATGGAATGGGCAGAATTCCCATGGATTGGGTAGGCACAGTCCTGATGTGTGGCTCCAGGGGTCCCTGCCTGGAGGGTGTGTGGCCCAGGACTTTGAGGACAGAATTCTGAAAAAAAAAAAAAAAAACTCAGCTTAGGTTTGGGGACGTAGTTATGACAGGCCTGATCTAAAAACCATGAGAAGAACTCTTCAGGATATGAAGAAAGAGCGAGTCTGAGGCGCTTGCTCAGGCTTTTGTCTCTGGATTTTTTATCAGTGATGTCTGTGGAATGTCGGGCAGGCCTCATGGGCCATGGACGAATCTTCCTCTCTGTGGATCTGGTCCGATCCCAATTCTTTTTCGTCAATCTGTGGGATGGGAGGACTCCTTTCAGGTTTGTTACCTCAGGCGTCCCACCAAAAGAGGAATTTCAAAGCAGAGCCCTGGGGAAGAGTGAAGGGACAACCCGGACTATGGTTAAAAATTGGGGCCAAGGGGCATGGCAAGCCCAATATGCTGTCTCTTCATCCAGCCACTGAGAGGCCTTACCTGAGGACCGGGCTCAGGCTGAGGGTCACAATGTGTGTTTGTGACCAAAATGGCCCGCAAGCATGGACGGGGCTTCATGGGCAACACTCTTTTCAACTACACTGAACGTTGGACAACATGCCAACCACAAGGTTTCTTGCCATGAGGAAGGAGCCCTGATTTCTGCATCATTTTCAAACCTGGGAAGTGATTGGAGATAAGGTCTAGGTTCTGAAGCCTGAAAACCGATTGGGACGAGATGACGACCTAAGGCCATGGCGGGTCGGATGTGCTCAGTTTGCAGCCAGCTGTCTGGGTGGGGCCAGGATGTCCAGGCTCGGGCTGTGTCAGTAAGAGCATTAGTGCCCGGGTCAGCCTATATATTTGGTGTACTGCCAAGTGACGTGCAGGTTGATCCTCTTTTGGGATTTTTGGGTAGCCCCGGAGGGCAATGCTTTTCTTCTGGAGGGCAGGCAGAGTGCTGCATTGTAGTTCTGGATTGCCAAACTGGAGGGCTTGTGGGCCAGTAGTCTGAGGACAGAAGTCTGAGAACACAAGCTAGGTTTAGGTTTCTGGGTGAGGACATCGCAGGCACAATCTACAGACCTGAATCGAGATCTCATGCATCTGAAGTCAGGGGGAGGATCAGACATTCGCTCAGGTTGGACTTTCAGTCCCTGATGGCCCCTTCATGAAGGGGGGGTGATCACGAGGCCATGGGGTTTTTCCCATGATGGGAGTTGTGAGAAGCTCCAAACTGCAAAGATTCTTCTGCAGGACAATTGAGACCTGTTCGTTGGCTCCAGGCCAACGATTCTGAGCAGGGTTCTAAAGATTGATGGCTGTGTAGCCACCAGGCAATCCCATTGTCTCCTAGCAACAAGACAGGTTAGATCTGCTGGATCTGCGGGAGCAACCAAGGAGGCTGAGTTGAAATGGACTCTCCAGTGGATGGGTCCTAATGTGTTTTTGTGTCTATGGAGACCTTGGAATGAAGTGGTGGCACTGGGGCCCTGAAGGTTTCTCCTAAACAGAGGCTTTGACACAGCTCCAACGTGCAAGTTTCCCATGTTAGATGAGATTTGTTCTGACGGGTGAGTCAAGAAACAGCCGTATGCTGGTATTGAAATCCGGGCCTCTGAGGAGAGATGCCTGGAAACCAAAGCAATGGATCCAATTAGTGCCTAGGGGCTGTTAGTTCCTTTTTAACTCTGGGGACATCTGTCTATGGGTCTGAGTGCAGGTAGGTACTCATATGGGCTCAGATTGCCCCTGTTTGTTCTGGGAAGCCCCCGCTATTGGGATGGCCTCAGGGACTTTGGAGGTTTATCCGATTAGTAGGGTTGTGGCCATTTGGAATGGGCACACACAATTCCCTTGGGGAGGGCAAGTACAGTCCTCAGTTTTAGCTCCAGGAGCCTGAGCCTGTAGGGTTTGTAGGACAGGCCTTTTGGATAGTTGTCTGAAAACACAAACTCGGCTTATGTTTCAGGTCATAGGTATGGCAGGACTGATCTACAGACCATGAGAACTCTTCGGGATATGAAAAAAGGGCGAGTGTGAGGCCCTTGCTCAAGTTTTTGTCTCTGGATATCGTGTCACTCATGGTCGTGAAATTTCCGGGTGATTTCATGGGAAATGGACGAGTCTTACTCTCTGGGTTTTGGCCCCGTCCACAGAGTTTGGGGTCATTCTGTGGGATGGAAGAAGTCCGTTTTTTTTTTGTTGTTGTTGTTTTGTTTTCTTTTATTTTTTAACCTCAGGTGTCCCACCGAATGTGGGATTCCAGAGTTGAGCCCTGGGGAGGGGCGACTGGACAACCAGAAATCTGGTTAAAAATTGGGGCCTAGGGACATGTCAAGCCCACTATGACTTCTAATTGTCCAGCCACTGATAGGACTTACTAGAGGACAGGACTCACGCTGAGGGTCACAATGCGTGTTTATGCCCTCGTCGCACTCAACAATGGGCGGGGCCTCAGGGTGAATGCTGGTTTCTCCTACACTGAATGTTGGACAACATGCCAACCACAAGGTTTCTTGCCATGGGTAAGGAGGAGTTCTGATTTCTGCATCACACTCACCCCTGGGCAGGGATTCGAGATAAGGTCTAGGTTCTGAGGCCTGAAAACTGAGGTAGGGAAGAGATGATGACCTAAGGCCATGGCGGGTCTGATGTGCTCTGTGTGGGTGGGTGTTGGTCAGGAGGTCCGGGCTCAGGTTGTGTCAGACAGTGCATTAGTGCCCAGGTTAGACTATATAATTTGGGTACAGTCGAGTGCCATGTAGGTTTATCCTCATTTAAGGTGCCTGGGCAGCTCATTAGGCAATATCTTTTTTCTAGAGGGCAAACAGAGTACTGCATTGTGGGTCCGGATTTGCCAAACTTGGGGGCTTCGGGCCCAGGAGTGTAAGGACAGATGTCTGAGTACACAAGCTAGACTTGGGTTTCAGGGCGAGGGCACGGCAGGAACTCCCTGCAGATCTGAACCAATATCTCATGCATCTGATGTCAGAGCGAGGATCAGACGTTGGCTCAGGTTGGAGTTTCTGTGCCTGACGGCCCCTTCATGAAGGGAGCGGAATCTCGAGGCCATGGAGGTTTTCCCACGTTGGGAGTTGAGGGATGCCCCCTTCAAGGATTCCTTCTGCGGGATAATTGAGACCTGTTGGACAGCTCCAGGACATCCCATATGGAATGACTCCAGAGCACCGTTCGAGGATGGATGCCTGGGAAGCCCGCCTCGCATTCCAGTTGTCTCCTAGCAACAAGAAAGTTTAGATCTGATGGCTCTGCGGGAGCAACCGGGGTGGCTGAGTTTAAATGGACTTTCCTGAGGATGGGATCTAATGTGTGTTTGTGTCCATGAGGGCCTTGGAATGGGGCGGTGGCACCAGGACCCTGTAGTAGTCTCCTAATCTTTTGACATAGCTCCCATCCACAATTTTCCTTGTGCAGACGAGTTTTGTTCTGATGGGTGCCTCAGGAAAACCTCTATGCTGGTATTGGAATCCAGGCTTTTGAGGAGACATGACTGTAAACCAAAGCAATGGATCCGATTATGGCCTAGGGTCCTTTCTGGTTCAATCTTCTTCTCTGGGGACATCCATGTATGGTATGAGTGGAGGTAGATGCTCAGCTTGTGTCAGACTGCCCTTTTTTGTCCCGGGCGACCTACACTTTTCGGATGGCCTCAGGGACTTTGGAGGGTTCTCCTAATTTGTACGATTTTGGACAATGGAATGGGCAGAATTCCCATGGATTGGGTAGGCACAGTCCTGATGTGTGGCTCCAGGGGTCCCTGCCTGGAGGGTGTGTGGCCCAGGACTTTGAGGACAGAATTCTGAAAAAAAAAAAAAAACTCAGCTTAGGTTTGGGGACGTAGTTATGACAGGCCTGATCTAAAAACCATGAGAAGAACTCTTCAGGATATGAAGAAAGAGCGAGTCTGAGGCGCTTGCTCAGGCTTTTGTCTCTGGATTTTTTATCAGTGATGTCTGTGGAATGTCGGGCAGGCCTCATGGGCCATGGACGAATCTTCCTCTCTGTGGATCTGGTCCGATCCCAATTCTTTTTCGTCAATCTGTGGGATGGGAGGACTCCTTTCAGGTTTGTTACCTCAGGCGTCCCACCAAAAGAGGAATTTCAAAGCAGAGCCCTGGGGAAGAGTGAAGGGACAACCCGGACTATGGTTAAAAATTGGGGCCAAGGGGCATGGCAAGCCCAATATGCTGTCTCTTCATCCAGCCACTGAGAGGCCTTACCTGAGGACCGGGCTCAGGCTGAGGGTCACAATGTGTGTTTGTGACCAAAATGGCCCGCAAGCATGGACGGGGCTTCATGGGCAACACTCTTTTCAACTACACTGAACGTTGGACAACATGCCAACCACAAGGTTTCTTGCCATGAGGAAGGAGCCCTGATTTCTGCATCATTTTCAAACCTGGGAAGTGATTGGAGATAAGGTCTAGGTTCTGAAGCCTGAAAACCGATTGGGACGAGATGACGACCTAAGGCCATGGCGGGTCGGATGTGCTCAGTTTGCAGCCAGCTGTCTGGGTGGGGCCAGGATGTCCAGGCTCGGGCTGTGTCAGTAAGAGCATTAGTGCCCGGGTCAGCCTATATATTTGGTGTACTGCCAAGTGACGTGCAGGTTGATCCTCTTTTGGGATTTTTGGGTAGCCCCGGAGGGCAATGCTTTTCTTCTGGAGGGCAGGCAGAGTGCTGCATTGTAGTTCTGGATTGCCAAACTGGAGGGCTTGTGGGCCAGTAGTCTGAGGACAGAAGTCTGAGAACACAAGCTAGGTTTAGGTTTCTGGGTGAGGACATCGCAGGCACAATCTACAGACCTGAATCGAGATCTCATGCATCTGAAGTCAGGGGGAGGATCAGACATTCGCTCAGGTTGGACTTTCAGTCCCTGATGGCCCCTTCATGAAGGGGGGGTGATCACGAGGCCATGGGGTTTTTCCCATGATGGGAGTTGTGAGAAGCTCCAAACTGCAAAGATTCTTCTGCAGGACAATTGAGACCTGTTCGTTGGCTCCAGGCCAACGATTCTGAGCAGGGTTCTAAAGATTGATGGCTGTGTAGCCACCAGGCAATCCCATTGTCTCCTAGCAACAAGACAGGTTAGATCTGCTGGATCTGCGGGAGCAACCAAGGAGGCTGAGTTGAAATGGACTCTCCAGTGGATGGGTCCTAATGTGTTTTTGTGTCTATGGAGACCTTGGAATGAAGTGGTGGCACTGGGGCCCTGAAGGTTTCTCCTAAACAGAGGCTTTGACACAGCTCCAACGTGCAAGTTTCCCATGTTAGATGAGATTTGTTCTGACGGGTGAGTCAAGAAACAGCCGTATGCTGGTATTGAAATCCGGGCCTCTGAGGAGAGATGCCTGGAAACCAAAGCAATGGATCCAATTAGTGCCTAGGGGCTGTTAGTTCCTTTTTAACTCTGGGGACATCTGTCTATGGGTCTGAGTGCAGGTAGGTACTCATATGGGCTCAGATTGCCCCTGTTTGTTCTGGGAAGCCCCCGCTATTGGGATGGCCTCAGGGACTTTGGAGGTTTATCCTATTAGTAGGGTTGTGGCCATTTGGAATGGGCACACACAATTCCCTTGGGGAGGGCAAGTACAGTCCTCAGTTTTAGCTCCAGGAGCCTGAGCCTGTAGGGTTTGTAGGACAGGCCTTTTGGATAGTTGTCTGAAAACACAAACTCGGCTTATGTTTCAGGTCATAGGTATGGCAGGACTGATCTACAGACCATGAGAACTCTTCGGGATATGAAAAAAGGGCGAGTGTGAGGCTCTTGCTCAAGTTTTTGTCTCTGGATATCGTGTCACTCATGGTCGTGAAATTTCCGGGTGACTTCATGGGAAATGGACGAGTCTTACTCTCTGGGTTTTGGCCCCGTCCACAGAGTTTGGGGTCATTCTGTGGGATGGAAGAAGTCCGTTTTTTTGTTGTTGTTGTTGTTTTGTTTTCTTTTATTTTTTAACCTCAGGTGTCCCACCGAATGTGGGATTCCAGAGTTGAGCCCTGGGGAGGGGCGACTGGACAACCAGAAATCTGGTTAAAAATTGGGGCCTAGGGACATGTCAAGCCCACTATGACTTCTAATTGTCCAGCCACTGATAGGACTTACTAGAGGACAGGACTCACGCTGAGGGTCACAATGCGTGTTTATGCCCTCGTCGCACTCAACAATGGGCGGGGCCTCAGGGTGAATGCTGGTTTCTCCTACACTGAATGTTGGACAACATGCCAACCACAAGGTTTCTTGCCATGGGTAAGGAGGAGTTCTGATTTCTGCATCACACTCACCCCTGGGCAGGGATTCGAGATAAGGTCTAGGTTCTGAGGCCTGAAAACTGAGGTAGGGAAGAGATGATGACCTAAGGCCATGGCGGGTCTGATGTGCTCTGTGTGGGTGGGTGTTGGTCAGGAGGTCCGGGCTCAGGTTGTGTCAGACAGTGCATTAGTGCCCAGGTTAGACTATATAATTTGGGTACAGTCGAGTGCCATGTAGGTTTATCCTCATTTAAGGTGCCTGGGCAGCTCATTAGGCAATATCTTTTTTCTAGAGGGCAAACAGAGTACTGCATTGTGGGTCCGGATTTGCCAAACTTGGGGGCTTCGGGCCCAGGAGTGTAAGGACAGATGTCTGAGTACACAAGCTAGACTTGGGTTTCAGGGCGAGGGCACGGCAGGAACTCCCTGCAGATCTGAACCAATATCTCATGCATCTGATGTCAGAGCGAGGATCAGACGTTGGCTCAGGTTGGAGTTTCTGTGCCTGACGGCCCCTTCATGAAGGGAGCGGAATCTCGAGGCCATGGAGGTTTTCCCACGTTGGGAGTTGAGGGATGCCCCCTTCAAGGATTCCTTCTGTGGGATAATTGAGACCTGTTGGACAGCTCCAGGACATCCCATATGGAATGACTCCAGAGCACCGTTCGAGGATGGATGCCTGGGAAGCCCGCCTCGCATTCCAGTTGTCTCCTAGCAACAAGAAAGTTTAGATCTGATGGCTCTGCGGGAGCAACCGGGGTGGCTGAGTTTAAATGGACTTTCCTGAGGATGGGATCTAATGTGTGTTTGTGTCCATGAGGGCCTTGGAATGGGGCGGTGGCACCAGGACCCTGTAGTAGTCTCCTAATCTTTTGACATAGCTCCCATCCACAATTTTCCTTGTGCAGACGAGTTTTGTTCTGATGGGTGCCTCAGGAAAACCTCTATGCTGGTATTGGAATCCAGGCTTTTGAGGAGACATGACTGTAAACCAAAGCAATGGATCCGATTATGGCCTAGGGTCCTTTCTGGTTCAATCTTCTTCTCTGGGGACATCCATGTATGGTATGAGTGGAGGTAGATGCTCAGCTTGTGTCAGACTGCCCTTTTTTGTCCCGGGCGACCTACACTTTTCGGATGGCCTCAGGGACTTTGGAGGGTTCTCCTAATTTGTACGATTTTGGACAATGGAATGGGCAGAATTCCCATGGATTGGGTAGGCACAGTCCTGATGTGTGGCTCCAGGGGTCCCTGCCTGGAGGGTGTGTGGCCCAGGACTTTGAGGACAGAATTCTGAAAAAAAAAAAAAAACTCAGCTTAGGTTTGGGGACGTAGTTATGACAGGCCTGATCTAAAAACCATGAGAAGAACTCTTCAGGATATGAAGAAAGAGCGAGTCTGAGGCGCTTGCTCAGGCTTTTGTCTCTGGATTTTTTATCAGTGATGTCTGTGGAATGTCGGGCAGGCCTCATGGGCCATGGACGAATCTTCCTCTCTGTGGATCTGGTCCGATCCCAATTCTTTTTCGTCAATCTGTGGGATGGGAGGACTCCTTTCAGGTTTGTTACCTCAGGCGTCCCACCAAAAGAGGAATTTCAAAGCAGAGCCCTGGGGAAGAGTGAAGGGACAACCCGGACTATGGTTAAAAATTGGGGCCAAGGGGCATGGCAAGCCCAATATGCTGTCTCTTCATCCAGCCACTGAGAGGCCTTACCTGAGGACCGGGCTCAGGCTGAGGGTCACAATGTGTGTTTGTGACCAAAATGGCCCGCAAGCATGGACGGGGCTTCATGGGCAACACTCTTTTCAACTACACTGAACGTTGGACAACATGCCAACCACAAGGTTTCTTGCCATGAGGAAGGAGCCCTGATTTCTGCATCATTTTCAAACCTGGGAAGTGATTGGAGATAAGGTCTAGGTTCTGAAGCCTGAAAACCGATTGGGACGAGATGACGACCTAAGGCCATGGCGGGTCGGATGTGCTCAGTTTGCAGCCAGCTGTCTGGGTGGGGCCAGGATGTCCAGGCTCGGGCTGTGTCAGTAAGAGCATTAGTGCCCGGGTCAGCCTATATATTTGGTGTACTGCCAAGTGACGTGCAGGTTGATCCTCTTTTGGGATTTTTGGGTAGCCCCGGAGGGCAATGCTTTTCTTCTGGAGGGCAGGCAGAGTGCTGCATTGTAGTTCTGGATTGCCAAACTGGAGGGCTTGTGGGCCAGTAGTCTGAGGACAGAAGTCTGAGAACACAAGCTAGGTTTAGGTTTCTGGGTGAGGACATCGCAGGCACAATCTACAGACCTGAATCGAGATCTCATGCATCTGAAGTCAGGGGGAGGATCAGACATTCGCTCAGGTTGGACTTTCAGTCCCTGATGGCCCCTTCATGAAGGGGGGGTGATCACGAGGCCATGGGGTTTTTCCCATGATGGGAGTTGTGAGAAGCTCCAAACTGCAAAGATTCTTCTGCAGGACAATTGAGACCTGTTCGTTGGCTCCAGGCCAACGATTCTGAGCAGGGTTCTAAAGATTGATGGCTGTGTAGCCACCAGGCAATCCCATTGTCTCCTAGCAACAAGACAGGTTAGATCTGCTGGATCTGCGGGAGCAACCAAGGAGGCTGAGTTGAAATGGACTCTCCAGTGGATGGGTCCTAATGTGTTTTTGTGTCTATGGAGACCTTGGAATGAAGTGGTGGCACTGGGGCCCTGAAGGTTTCTCCTAAACAGAGGCTTTGACACAGCTCCAACGTGCAAGTTTCCCATGTTAGATGAGATTTGTTCTGACGGGTGAGTCAAGAAACAGCCGTATGCTGGTATTGAAATCCGGGCCTCTGAGGAGAGATGCCTGGAAACCAAAGCAATGGATCCAATTAGTGCCTAGGGGCTGTTAGTTCCTTTTTAACTCTGGGGACATCTGTCTATGGGTCTGAGTGCAGGTAGGTACTCATATGGGCTCAGATTGCCCCTGTTTGTTCTGGGAAGCCCCCACTATTGGGATGGCCTCAGGGACTTTGGAGGTGTATCCTATTAGTAGGGTTGTGGCCATTTGGAATGGGCACACACAATTCCCTTGGGGAGGGCAAGTACAGTCCTCAGTTTTAGCTCCAGGAGCCTGAGCCTGTAGGGTTTGTAGGACAGGCCTTTTGGATAGTTGTCTGAAAACACAAACTCGGCTTATGTTTCAGGTCATAGGTATGGCAGGACTGATCTACAGACCATGAGAACTCTTCGGGATATGAAAAAAGGGCGAGTGTGAGGCCCTTGCTCAAGTTTTTGTCTCTGGATATCGTGTCACTCATGGTCGTGAAATTTCCGGGTGACTTCATGGGAAATGGACGAGTCTTACTCTCTGGGTTTTGGCCCCGTCCACAGAGTTTGGGGTCATTCTGTGGGATGGAAGAAGTCCGTTTTTTTGTTGTTGTTGTTGTTTTGTTTTCTTTTATTTTTTAACCTCAGGTGTCCCACCGAATGTGGGATTCCAGAGTTGAGCCCTGGGGAGGGGCGACTGGACAACCAGAAATCTGGTTAAAAATTGGGGCCTAGGGACATGTCAAGCCCACTATGACTTCTAATTGTCCAGCCACTGATAGGACTTACTAGAGGACAGGACTCACGCTGAGGGTCACAATGCGTGTTTATGCCCTCGTCGCACTCAACAATGGGCGGGGCCTCAGGGTGAATGCTGGTTTCTCCTACACTGAATGTTGGACAACATGCCAACCACAAGGTTTCTTGCCATGGGTAAGGAGGAGTTCTGATTTCTGCATCACATTCAACCCTTCTCAGGGCTTGGAGTTAAGGTCTAAGTTCTAAAGCCTGAAAAGTTAGGTTGGGAAGAAATAACGAGCTTAGGCCATGGCAGGTCTGATGTTCTCAGTGTGTGGTCAGCTGTCTCGGTGTTGGTCAGGAGGTCCGGGCTCACTCTGTATCAGACAGTGTATTAGTGGCCAGGTTAGACTATCTAATTTGGGTACATTCGATTGCCGTGTATGTCTATCCTCATTTGGGTTTTGTGAGAAACTCCATAGTGCAAAATTTTTCTTCTGGAAGGCAGGCAGAATGCTGCATTTTGTGTCCCGAATTGCCAAATGTGAGGGCTTGGGGGCCAGGAGTGTGAGGACGGACGACTGAGAACACCAGCTAGACATAGGTTTCTGGCCGAGGGCTAGGAAAGCACACTCTGCAGAGCTGCATCGAGATCTCGTGCAACTGAATTCAGGGCAAAGATTAGACGTTGGCTTAGGTTGGAGTTCCTGTCCATGATTTCCCCTTCATAAATGGGGGGGGGGGGGAATCACAAAGCCATCTAGATTTTCCCAGGTTGGGAGTTGTGAGATGCTCCAAAACTCAAGGATTCCTTCTGCTGTACATTTTAGATCTGTTGGATGGCTCCAGGTCATCCCATACGGAATGACGCCAGAGCAGAGCTCTAAGGATGGATGGTTGGGCAGCCCGCCTCTCATTGTCTCCTAGTGACAAGACAAGTTCAGTCTGCTCGCTCTGGGGGAGCAACCAAGGGAGCTGAGTTGAAATGGAATTTCCTGCGGATGGGTTCTAATGTGGATTTTTGTCCATGGAGACCTTGTAATGGGGCAGTGGCACACAGGCTTTGAAAGCTTCTCCTAACTGGAGGGTTTGAGACATCTTCAAAGGATAATTTTCCCATGTGGACATGAGATTTGTTCTGATTTGTGCCTCATGAAATCCCCATATGCTAATATTGGAAACCAGGCCTCTGAGTAGAGATACCTGTAAACTAAAGCAATGAATCTGATTCAGGCCTAGGGTCCTGTCTGATTCAATCTTCTTCTCTGGGGACATCCATCTATGCTGAGTAGAGGTAGATGCTCAGCTGGTTTCAGATGACCCTTGTTTGTCCTGGGCGGCCTACATTATTGGGATGTCCTTGGGGACTCTGGAGGTTTTTCCTAATTTGTACGATTGTGGACAATGGAATGGGCAGAATTCCCGTGGTATGGACAGGCACAGTCCTGATGTGTGGCTCCAGGGGCCCCAGCCTGAAAAGTCTGTGGGCCAGGAATGTGGGGACAGAAGTCTGAAAACACAAACTCGGCTTAGGTTTGGGACGTAGGTATGGCAGGCCCGATCTACAGACCGTGAGGAGAACTCTTCGGTATACGACGAAAGAGTGAGTGTGAGGCGCTTGCTCAGGCTTTTGTCTCTGGATTTGTTGTCAACGATGGCTGTGGAATCTCGGGGAGGCCTCATGGACCATGGATGAGACTTCCTCTCTGTGAATTTGGTACAATCCCAATTGTTTTGGGTCAATCTGAAGGATGGGAGGAGTCCTTTTAGGTTTGTTACCTCAGGTGTCCCACCAAAAGAGGGATTCCAAAGCAGAGCTCTGGGGAGGGATGAATGGAAAACCCGAACAATCCAATTGGGGTGAGGTCGAGAACCGAGCAGGTTGATCCTCATTTGGGGTTTCTGGAGATCCCCATAGAGCAACATTTTTCTTCTGGACGGCCAGCATAGGGCTGCATTGTGGTTCCAGAATTCCAAGTCTTGAGGGCATGTTTGCCAGGAGTGTGAGGAAGGAAGTCTGAAAACACAAGCTAGCACGAGGTTTGGGGCCAAGAGCATGGCAGGCCCACTCTGCAGAGGCTGAATCGAGATCTCCTGCATCTGAGGTCAGGGCGAGTATCAGATGTTGCCTCAAGCTGGAGTTTGTGTCCATGACGGCCCCTTCCTGAAGGGGGTGGGGGCCTCATGAGGCCAGGGGGGTTTCCCTACGCTAGGAGTTGTGAGCTGCTCCAAACTTCAAAGTTTCCTTCTTCAGGACAGTCGAGTACTATTGGATGGTTCCAGGATGGCCCATACAGAAAGACTCGAGAGCAGGGGCCTAAGCATGGATGCCGAGAAACCCCAACTCACCTTCCCATTGCCTGGTCGAGACAAGGCACGCTCAATCTGCGGGCTCTTGGGTGAGCTACCCAGAAGGCTGAGTTTAAATGGACTCTCCTGAGGATGAGTCATAATGTGGGTTGGTGGCCATGGAGACCTTGGAATGTGGCAGTAGCTAAGGGACTCTGCAGGATTCTCCAACCCGAAGGGTTTGACACAGCTCCAACAAGGAAGCTTCCCATGTGGATATGAGAGGTGTTCTGTCTGGTGCCTCAGGAAAGCCCCATATGCTGGTCTTCGAACCCAAGCCTCTGAGGAGGGATACCTGGACACCAAAGCAAGAGTTCATAATAGGGCCTAGGGGCCTGTCTGGTTCAATCTTCTGTCTCTGCGGATATCTGTCTGTGTGTCTGCATGGAGGTAGTAGTTGCTCAGCTTGTATCATAATGCCCCTGTTTGTCCAGTGTGGCTTGTGGTAGTGGGATGTCCTTGGGGACCTTGAGGTTTCTACTATTTTGTACAGTTGTGGCCAATGGAACGGGCAGTATCTTAGGAGAGAGCAGGCACAGTTCTGTGGTGTGGCTCCAGAGACGCCAGCCTGGAGGCTGTGTGGGCCACGGCTGTGCAGACAGACATCCAAGAACCCAAACTCAGCTCAGGTTTGGGGCCGAGGTTACGGCAGGCCTGATCTACAGTCCGTGAGGGGAGCTCCTCTGGATATGAAAGAAGGGTGAAAGGGAGGCAGTCGCTCAGGCTTTTGTCTCTGGATGTTTTGTCCACAATGGCCGTTTAATGTAGGAGTTCCCTCATGGGTCGTAGAAGTCTCCCTCTCTGGTAGTTTGTCCAGCCCCCAAGAGTTTGGGGTCATTCTGTGGGAAGGGAAGAGTCCTGTTTTCTGCTTCATGTGTCCCCCCAGTAGAGGGATTCTAGAGCATAGCAGTGGGTACTGACAACTGGAATACTCACCCTCTGGTTAAGCCTGGGGGCCTATGGATATGACAAGCCCCATATGCAGGATCTTGGTCCAGCCACTGAGAGGCATGAGAGGGACTCACGCTGCAGGTCACAATGCATGTCTGTGCTCTAGGCGGCCCTCAAGCACTGGCGTGGCCTTTTGGACAATGCAGGTTTTCCCACATTGAACGTTGGACAACATGCCAACCACAAGGTTTCTGGCCATGGGGAAGGAGGAATTCTAATTTCTGCATCACGTTCACCCCTGGGCAGTGATTGGAGATAAGGTCTAGGTTCTGAAGCCTGAAAACCGAGGTTGGGAAGAGATGACAACCTACGGCCATAGCGGGTTCTATGTGTCCAGGTTGGGGCCAGCTGTGTGGGTGTCATTTGGGATGTCTGGTCTCAGGCTGTGCCAGACAGGGCATTAGTATACAGGGTAGGCTGTATAATTGCTTTACAGTCGAGTGACATGCATTAGATAATCATTAGGGGTTTCTTATTAGCAGCATAGGGCGAAGTTTTTCTTCTGGAGGGCAGGCAGAGTGCTGCATTGTGGCTTCGGAATTCCCAAACTGGAGGGCTTGTGGGCCAGGAGAGTGAGGAGGGAAGTCTGAGAACACAAGCTAGGCTTAGGTTTCGGGGCAAGGACATGGCAGGCACACTCTGCAGAACTGAATTGAGATCTCATGCATCTGAAGTCAGGTCGAGGATCAGACTTTGGCTCAGGTTGGAATTTCTGTCCATGTTGGCCCCTTCATGAAGGGGGGGCAGCATTATGAGGCCATGGGTGTTTTCCCACTATTGGAGTTGTGAGATGCTCCTTGGGGCGCCTGGGTGGCTCAGTGGTTTGGGAGTTGTGAGATGCTCCAAACCGCAAGGATTCCTTCTGTGGGACAATTAAGATTTGTTGGATGGCTCCAGGACGTCTCATAAGGTATTTTTCCAGAACAGGGTTCTAAGTATGGATGCCTGGGCAGCCAGCCTCACATTCCAATTGTCTCCTAGCAACAAGAAACGTTTGATCTGCTGGCTTGGGGTAGCAACAGAGGGGGCTGAGTTGAAATGGACTTTCCTGAGGATGGTCTTAATGTTGGTTTGAGTCCAAGGAGACCTTGGTATGGGGCAGTTTCACCAGAGACCTAAAGGATTCTCCTAACCAGAGTTATGACAAAGCTCCAATGAGCAAGTTTTCCATTGGGAGACAAGATTTGTTCTTATTGGTGCCTCAGGAAACCACCATATGCTGGTATTGGAAACCAGGCCTCTGAGGAGAGATGCCTGGAAACCAAAGCAATGGATCTGATTAGGGCCTAGGGGCCTGTCTGGTTCAATATTCTTCTCTGGGGACATCTGTTGTCTCAGTGGAGGTAGTTGCTCAGCTGGTTTGAGATCACCCCTGTTTGTCCTGGGCGGCCTACACTATTGGGATGGCCTCGGTGACTTTGGAGGTTTTTCCTAATTTGCAAGGTTGTGGCCAATGGAATGGGAAGAATTCCCTTGAAAGGGAAGCACAGTCCAGAGGTGTGGCTCCAGGGACCCAAGTGTGGAGCGTGTGTGGTCCAGGGCTATTTGGACAAAAGTCTGAAAACACAAACTCCACTTAGGTTGGGGGATGCAGGTATGGCCGGCCCGATCTATAGACCGTAAGGAGAACTCTTCAGGATATGAACAAAGGGCGAATGTGAGGTGCTTGCTCATGCTTTTTTTTTTTTCTGGATATGTGTCACTGATGGCCATGGAATGTTGGGGTGTCCTCATGGGCCATCGATGAGGCTCCCTTTCTGGGGATTTGACACGATCCCAAGTGTTTGGGGTCATTCTGAGGGAAGGGAGGAGGCCTTTCTGGTTTTTTTTTTTTTTTTTTTTTTTTTTTTACCTCAGGTGGACCACCAAAAGAGGGATTCCAGAGCAGAGTCCTGGGGAGGGTTGACTGGACAACCAGACCTCTGGTTAACATTGGGACATAAGAACATGGCAAGCCCCATATGTGGGCTCTTGGTCCAGACACTGAGAGGCCTTCCTTGAGGATAGGGCTCACACTGAGTTTCACAATGTGTTTTTGTGCCCAAGGAGCCCCTTAAGTCAGGGCGTGGCCTAATGTAACATGCTGGTTTCTCCTACACTGAACGTTGCACAGTATGGCAACCACAAGTTTTCTGGCCATGGGGAAGAAGGAGTTCTAATTTCTGCAACACTTTCACTCCTGGACTGTGATTGGATTTAAGGTCTAGGTTCTGAAGCCTGAAAACTGAGGTTGGGAAGAGATGAAGACCTAAGGCCATGGTGTGTCTGATGTGCTCAGTGTTTGGCCAGCTGTTGAGTGTGGGTTGGGTGGTGCAGTCTCAAGCTGTGGCAGACAGGGAATTAGTGCCCAGGCTAGACTATATCATTAGGGTGCAGTCGAGTTTCGTGCAGGTAGGTACTCATTTGTGGTTACTGGGTAGCCCCAGAGGGCAACATTTTTCTTCTGGAGGGAAGACACAGTGCCACATAGTGGCTCCAGAATTCCCAAACTGGAAGGCTTGTGGGCCAGGAGTGTGAGGAAAAAATTCTGAGAACACAAGCCAGACTTAGATTTCGGGGTGAGGGGACGGCAGGCACTCTCTGCAGAGATGATTCAAGATCCCGTGTACCTGAAGACAGAGCTAGGATCAGACGTTGGCTCAGGTTGGAGTTTCTGTCCATGATGGCCTCTTCATGAAGGGGAGGGTGTCACGAGGCCATGGAGGTTTTCCCACGATGGGAATTGTGAGATGCTCCAAACCACAATGATTCCTTCTGTGGGACAGACGAGACCTGTTGGATGGCTCCAGGACATCCCATAAGGAAGTTATCCAGAGCAGGGTTCTAAGGATGGATGCCTGGGCAGCCTGCCTCCCATTCCAGGTGTCTCATAGCGCCAAGGCAAGTTCGATCTGCTGGATCTAGGGGAGCAACCGAGGCGGGTGTGTTGAAATGGGTGAGTTGAGGATGGGTCATAATGTGCATTTGTGTCCATTGAGACCTTGGAATGGGGTTCTTGATCCAGGGCCTTGAGGGATGTTCATAACCGGAGGTTTTGATGGAGCTCTAAAGAGTACGTTTCCTATGTGGAGAAGAGAATTGTTTTGATGAGTGCCTAAGGAATCTCCCATATGCTGGTATTGGAAACCAGGCCTCTGAGGAGAGATGCCTGGAAAAAAAAGCAATGGATATGATTAGGGCCTAGGTGCCTGTCCAGTTCAATCTCTTTCCTGGGGATACGTGTCTACGGATCTGAGGGGAGGTAGTTGCTCAGCTTGTGTCAGATCGCCCCTGTTTGTCCTGGGCAGCCTATAATATTGGGATGGCCTCGGGACTTTGGAGTTTCTCCTAAACTATAGGGTTGTGGCCAATGGAATGGGCAGAAATCCCCTGGAGAGGGCAGGCACAGTTCTGAGTTTGGTTCTAAGGGCCCAGCCTTTAGGGTGTGTGGGCCAGGCCTGTGGGGACAAAAGTCTGAAAACACAAACTCCGCTTAGGATTGGGGACATAGGTATGGCACACCCAATCTACAGACCGTGATAACACTTCGGGATATGAAAAAGGGTGAGTTTGAGGTGCTTGCTCAGGTTTTGTCTCTGGATTTGTGTCAACAATGTGGGTGGAATGCTGGCGTGGCCTCATGGGTTGTGGACGGCTTTCCTTCTCTGAGGATTTGACCCGATCCCAAGAGTTTGGGTACATTCTGTGGGATGGGAGGAGTCCTTTCTGTATTTTATTTTATTTTATTTTTTTTATTTTATTTTATTTTATTTTATTTTATATTTTATTATATTATATTTTATTTTATTTTATTTTATTTTATTTTATTTTATTTTATTTTATTTTATTTTATGTACCTCATGTGTCCCAATAAAAGAGGGATTCCAGAGCAGAGTCCTTGGGAGGGACAACTGGATAACCCCACCTCTGTTTAAGTTTGGGGGCCTAGGGGCATGGCAAGTCCAATATGTGGGCTCTTGATTCAGACACTGAGAGGCCTTCCTTGAGGACAGGGCTCATGCTGAGGGTCACAATGCCTATTTGTGCCCAACAAGGCCCTTAAGCATGGGAAGGGCCTCATGGGCCATGCTGGATTCTCCTACACTGAACGTTGGAGAATATGCCAACCACAAGGTTTCCGGCCATGGCGAAGTAAGAGTTGTGATTTCTGCATCACGTTCACCCCTGGACAGTGATTGGAGTTTAGGTCTAGGTTCTGAAACCCGAAAACCGAGGTTGGGAAGAGATGAAGAACTAAGGACCTGACGGGTCCAATGAGCTCAGTGTGCGGCCAGCTGTTGAGCGTAGGTCTGGAGGTGTGGGCTCATGCTGTGTCAGACAGAGCATTAGACAGGGTAGACTATATTTGGGGTGCAGTCAAGGGGCGTTCAGTTGATCCTCATTTGGGTTTCTAGGTAGCTCCATAAGGCAACGTTTTTCTTCTGGAGGGCAGGCCGAGTGCTGCATTGTGGCCCCAGTATTGCCAAACTGTAGGGCTTTTGGGCCAGGGATGTGAGGAGGGTAGTCTGAGAACACAAGCTAGGCTTAGTTTTTGGGGTGAGGGCACAGAAGGCACACTCTGCACAGCTGAATCAAGATCTCATGCACCTGAAGCCAGGGCGAATATCAGACGTTTGCTCAGGTTGGAGTTTCTGTCCATGATGGCCCCTTTATAAAGTGGAGCGTCTCAAGAGGCCATGTAGATTTTCCCACAATGGGAGTTGTGAGATGCACCAGACTGCAAAGATTCCTTCTGTGAGACACTTGAGACCTGTTGGATGGCTCTAGGATGTCCCATATGGAATGACTCCAGAGGAGGGTTCTAAGGATGGATGCCTGGGCAGCCCGCCTCCCATTCTAGTTGCCTCCTAGCAACAAGGCAGGTTTGATCTGCAGGCCCTGGGGGAGAAACCAAGGAGGTTGAGTTGACATGGACTCTCCCGAGGATAGATCATAATGTGGGTTTAAGTCCATGGAGACCTTGGAATGGGGCGCTTGATCCGGGGCCCTGAAATATTCTCCTAAAAAGAGGTTTTTATAGAGCTCCAAAGAGTACATTTCCTATGTGGAGACGAGATTTTTCTGATGAGTGCCTCAGTAATCCCCCATATGCTGGTATTGGAAACCAGGCCTCTGAGGAGAGATGCCTGGAAACAAAAGCAATGAATCTGATTAGGGCCTAAGTGCCTGTCCAGTTCAATCTTATTATATGGGGATATCTGTCTATGGGTCTGAGTGGAGGTAGTTTCCTAACTTGTGAAAGATCATCCCTGTTTGTCCTGGGCAGCCAACACTATTGGGATGGCCTCAGGGAGTTTGGAGGTTTCTCCTAATCTATAGGGTTGTGGCCAATGGAAATGGCAGAATTCCCCTGGAGAGGGAAGCCACAGTCCTGAGGTGTCGCTCCAGGGGCCCCAGCTTGGATGGTGTGTGGGCCAGGACTGTGGGGACAGAAGTCTGAAAACACAAACTCAGCTTAGGTATGGGGATGTATGTATGAAGGCTCGATCTACAGACCGTGAGAATTTTCCAGGCTATGAACAAAGGGCGAGTATGTGGCGCTTGCTCAGGCTTTTCTGTCTGGATTTTTTGTCAACAGTGGCCGTGGAATGTCGGGGTGTCCTCAAGGGCCATGGACAAGTCTTTCTCTGGTGATTTGGCCTGATCCCAAGTGGTTGGGATCATTCTGTGGATGGGAAGAGTCGTTTCTGTATATATATATATTTTTACCTCAGGTGTCCCACCAAAGAGGGATTCCAGAGCAGAGCCCTGAGTAGGGGTGACTAGACATCTCGAACTCTGGTTGAGATTGGGGGACTAGGGGCTTGGCAAGCCCCATATGTTGGCTGTTGTTCCAGTCACTAAGAGGCTTTACAGGAGGATAGGGCTCACGCTGAGGGTCACAATGTGTGTTTGTGCAAATTGTGGCCCTCAGGGATAGGTAGGGCCTCATAGTCCATGCTGCTTTCTCCTACAATGAACGTTGGACAACATGCCAACCACAAGGTTTCTTGCCATGGCGAAGGAGAAGTTCTGATTCTTGCATCACGTTCACTCCTGAGCAGTGAGTGGAGATAAGGTCTAGGTTCTGAAGGTGAAAACTGAGGTTGGGTAGAGATGATGGCCTAAAGCCATTGTGGGTGTGATATGCTCAGTGTACGGCCAGCTGTCTGGGTGTTGGACTGAAGGTCTGCCCTCAGGCTGTGTCAGACAGGGCTTTAGTGCACAGCCTAGACTGTATAATTGGGGTATGGTCGAGTGGCATGCAGGTTGTTACTCATTTGGCGTTTCTGTTTAGCCCTATAGGGCAACATTTTTCTTCTGGAGGGCAGGCAGAGTGCTGCATTGTGTCTCCAGAATTGCCAAACTGGAGGGGTGTGGCCAGGATTGTGAGGACGGAAGTCTGAGAACACAAGTTAGGCTTTGGTTTCGGGGTGAGGGCACAGCAGGCACACTCTCAAGTGCTGAATCGAGATCTCGTGCTTCTGAATTCAGGGCGAGGATCAGACTTTGGCTTAGGATGGAGTTTCTGTCCATGATGGCCCATTTATGAAGGTGTGGGGCATCATGAGGAAATGGAGGTTTTCTCACAGTGGGATTATGTGATGCTTCAAACCACAAGGATTCATTCTGCGAGACAGTCAAGACAGGTTGTTTGGATTCAAGACGTCCCATAAAGAAGTTCCCCAGAGCAGGGTTCTAAAGATGGATGCCTGGGCAGCCCACCTCGCATTCCAACTGTCTCCTAGTGACAAGGCATGTTTGATCTGCTGGCTCTGGGTGAGCAGCCGAAGGGGCTGATTTGAAATGGACTCTCCTGAGGATGGATCATAATGTAAGTTTGTGTCCTTGGAGACCTTGGAATTGGGCCATGGTGCCAGCGCCCTGAAGGATCCTCCTAACCTGAGGTATTGACACAGCTCCAAAGAGCAAGTTTCCCATGTGGAGATGAGATCTGTTCTGATTGTTTCCTTAGGAAACCCCCATATTCTGATATTGGAAACCAGGCCTCTGAGGAGAGATACCTAGAAACCAAAGCAATGGATCAGAAGTTGGCTCAGGTTGGAGTTTCTGTCCATGATGGCCCCTTTATAAAGGGGAGCATCTCATGAGGCCATGTAGGTTTTCCCACGATAGGAGTTGTGAGATGCTCCAATCTGCAAGGATTCCTTCTGCGGGACAGTCAAGACCTGTTGGAAGGCTCCAGGACATCCCATATGGAACGGTGCCAGATCAGGATTCCAAAGATGGATGCCTAGAGAGTCTGCTTTGCATTCCAGTTGTCTCCTAGCGACAAGGCAGGTTTGATATTCTGGCTCTGGGGGAGTAATCGACGGGGCTGAGTTGAAATGTACTCTCCTGCCGAATGGTCATAATGCGGGTTTGTGTCCATGGAGGCCTTGGAATAGGGCGGTGGCTCCGGTTACCTGAAGGTTTCTTTTAACTGGAGGTTTTTACAGAGCTCTAAAGGATAAGTTTCCCATGTGGAGACAAGATTTGTTCTGATTGGTATCTCTGGAATCCGCCATATGCTGGTATTGGAAAACAGACCTCTGATGGAATCAATTACGTTCTGGGGCCTGTCCAGTTTAATCTTCTTCTCTTGGGATAGCTGTCTACGAGTGAGTTGAGGTCGTTGCTCAGCTTGTGACAGATCGCCCCTCTTTGTCCTGGGCGGCCTACACTATTGGAATGGGACTTTGGAGGTTTCTCCTAATCTGTAGGGTTGTGGCCAATGGATTGGGAAGAATTTCCTTGGAGAGGGCAGGCACAGTCCTGAGGTGTGGCTCCAGGGGCCTCAGCCTGGAGGGTGTGTGGGACAGGGATGTCAGGATAGAAGTCTGAAAACACAAACTCGGCTTAGGTTTGGGGACGTAGGTATGGCAGGCCCGATCTACAGACTATGAGGAGAATTTTTTGGGCTATGACCTAAGGGTGAGTGTGATGCACTTGCTGAGGCTTATGTCTCTGGATTTCGTGTCAATAGTGGCCGTGGAATGTCGGGCTGGCCTCATGGGCCATGGACGAGTCTTTCTCTCTGGGGATGGCGCGATCCCAAGTGATTGGGGTCACTCTGTGAGTGGGAGGAGTCTTTTCTGTGTTTATTTACCTCAAATGTCCCACCAAAGATGGATTCCAGAGCAGAGCCCTGAGTAGGGTTGACTAGATGTCTCTACCTCTGGTTAAGATTGGGTGACTTGGGGCATGGCAGGCCCCATATGTGGGCTCATGGTCCAGCCACTGAGAGGCTTTACTTGAGGACAGGGCTCAAACTGAGGGTCCCAATGTGTGTTTGTGTCCACCACAGCTCTTAAGCATGGGCAGGGCCTAAGGGACCCTACACTACCCTCAGGGGCCTACACTGAACGTTGGACAAGATGCCAACCACAAGATCCTGGCGAGAGGGAAGGAGGAGTTCTGATTTCTGCATCACGTTCACCCATGGGAATAGAGTAGAGGTCTAGGTTTCTGTAGCCTGAAAACCGAGGTTGGAAAGAGATGGCGACCTAAGGCCATAGCGGTTCAGATGTTCTCAGGGTACGGCAAGCTGTCTGGGTGTCAGTTGGGAATTCAGGCCTCAGGTTCTGTCAGACAGGGCATTAGTGCACAGGCTAGACTATATAATTGGTGTACAGTTAAGTGGCGTGCAGGTTTATCCTCATTTGAGGTTTCTGGGTAGACCCATAGGGCAACGTTTTTCTTCTAGACGGCAGGCAGAGTGCAGCACTGTGTCATCGGAAATCCCAAAATGGAGGGCGTGTGGTCCAGGAGAGTGAGGATGGAAGTCTGAGAACACTAGCTACGCTTGGGTTTTGGGGTGAGAGCACAGCAGGTACATTCTGAAGAGCTGAATCAAGATCTCGTGCATCTGAAGTCAAGGCGAAGATCAGCCGTTGGCTCAGGTTGGAGTTTCTTTCCATGATCCGCCTTCATGAAGATTGGGGGCATCATGTGACCTTGGAAGCTTTCCATGATATGAGTTGTGAGGTGGTCCATGCACAAGGACTCCTGTGGGAGAGCTGAGACCTGTTGGATGGCTCAAGGATGTCCCATAAGGAACGACGCAAGAGCAGGGTTCTAAGGATGGATGCCTGAAGAGCCCAACTCGCATTTCAATTGTCTCCTAGCGACAAGGCAGGTTCAATCTGCTGGCTCTGGGGTAGAAACCGATGGGGTTTAGTTGAAATGGACTCTCCCGAAGATGGGTCATAATGTGGGATTGTGTCCATGGAGATATTCGAATGGGGCAGTGGCTCCGGTGACCTGAAGTTTTCTCCTAACTGGAGGTTATGACACATCTCCATACAGCAAGATTCCCATGTGGAGACGAGATTTTTTCTGATTGGTAGCTCCGGAAACCCCCTTATGCTGGTATTGGAATCCAGGCCTCTGAGGATAGATGCCTGAAAACAAAAGCAATGGATCCAATTAGGGTCTAGGTGCCTGTCTTGTTCAATATTCTTTTCTATGGATATCTGTCTAAGGTTATGATTGGATGTAGTGGCTCAGCTTGTGCCAGATGGTCCCTGTATGTCCAGGACATCCTACACTATTGGGATGGCCTCAGAGATTTTGGATGTTTCTCCTAATCTGTCAGGTTGTGCCAAAGGAATGAGCAGAATTCCCTTGGAGAGGGCAGGCACAGTCCTGAGGTGTGGCTCCATGGGGCCCAGCCTTTAGGGTGTGTGGGCGAGGACAATGGAGACAGAAGTCTGAAAACACAAACTCGGCTTAGGATTGGAGGCATAGGTATGGCAGGCCCGATCTATACACCTTGAGAATTTTGAGGGCTCTGAACAAATGGCAAGTGTGTGGCGCTTTTTCAGGTTTTTGTCTCCGGATTTTGTGTCAATGGTGGCCGTGGAATGTCAGGCTGGCCTCATCGACCATGGACGAGTATTTCTCTGTGGATTTGGCCAAATTCCAAGTTTTTGGGGTCATTCTTTGGATGGTAGGAGTCTGTTTTTTTTTTTTTTTTTTTTTTTTTTTACCTCATGTGTCCCACCAAAGAGGGATTCCAGAAAAGAGCTCTGAATAAGTTGACTAGACTTCTCAATCTCTGGCTAGGATTGGGGAGTAGGGGCATGGCAAGCCCCATATGCAGGCTCTTGGTCCAGCCCCAGAGAGGCTTTACTTGAGACCAGGGTTCATGCTTAGGGTCCTAATGTGTGTTTGTGCCCATCGCAGCCCTCAAGCATGTCTGAGGCCTCATGGGCCATGCTGGGTTCTCATATACTGAACGTTGGACAACATGCCAACCACAAGGTTTCTGGTCATGGGGAAGGTGAAGTTCTGATTTCTGCATCACGTACACCACTTAGTTGTGAGTGGAGATAAGGTCTAGGTTCTGAAGGCTGAAGACCAAGGTTGGGAAGAGATGATGACCTAAGGCCATGGCATGTCCGATGTGTTAGGTGTGTGGCCAGGTGTCTGGGTGTCGGTCACGAGGTCTGGGGTCAGGTTGTGTCAGACAGGGCATTAGTGCCCAGGCTAGATTGTATAATTGGGGTACAGTCTAGAGAATTGCAGGTTGATCCTCATTTGATGTTTCTGGGTAGACCCCTAGGATAAAGTCTCTCTTCTGGAGAGCAGGCAGAGTGCTGAATTCTGTCTCCAGAATTCCCAAAGTGGAAGGCTTGTGGGCCAGGAGTGTGAGGACGGAAGTCTGAGAACGCGAGCTGGCTTAGGTTTTGGGGCGAGGGCAAGGCAGGCACACTCTGCAGAGCTGAATTGAGATCTCATGCATCTGAAGTCAGGGCGGGGATCAGACGTTGGCTCAGGTGGGAGTTTCTGTCCACGATGTCCTCTACCTGAAGGTGGAGGCATCACGAGGCCATGGAGGTTTTCCCACAGTGCGAGTGTGTGATGCTGAAAACCACAAGGATTCCTTCTGCAGGATAGTTGAGACCTGTTGAATGGATCAAGGACACCCCATTAGGAATTTCTCCAGAGCAGAGTTCTAACAACGGATACCTGGGCAGCGAACTCTCATTCCAATTGTCTCCTAGTGACAAAGCAGGTTTGATCTGCTGGCACTGGGTGAGCAACCGCCAGGTTTGAGTTGAAATGGACTCTCCTGAGGATGGGTCATAATGTGGGATTGTGTCCATTGAGACATTGGAATGGGGCGGTGGCTCCAGTGACGTGAAATTTTATCCTACCTGGAGGTTTTGACACAGTTCCATATAGCATGATTCCCATGTGGCATGCGATTTGTTCTGATTGGTAGCTCCAGAAACCCCCATGTGCTGGTATTGGAATTCAGGCCTCTGAGGAGAGATACCTGAAAATAAAAGCAATGGATCTGATTAGGGCCTAGGTGACTGTCCTTTTCAATCTTCTTTTCTATGGATATCTATCTACAGGTCTGATTGGAGGTAGTGGCTCAGCTTTGCCAGATGGTCCCTGTATGTCCCGGACATCCTACAATATTGGGGTGGCCTCGGGGAATTCGGATGTTTCTCCTAATCTGTCGGGTTGTGCCAAAGGAATGAGCAGAATTCCCTTGGAGAGGGCAGGCACAGTCCTGAGGTGTGGCTCCATGGGGCCCAGCCTTGCGGGTGTGTGGGCCAGGACAATGGAGACAGAAGTCTGAAAACACAAACTTGGCTTAGGTTTGGGGACATAGGTATGGCAGGCCCGATCTATAGACCGTGAGAATTTTGGGGGCTCTGAACAAAGGGCGAGTGTGTGGCGCTTTTTCAGGCTTTTGTCTCTGGATTTTGTGTCAATGGTGGCCGTGGAATGTCAGGATGGCCTCATCGGCCATGGACGAGTATTTCTCTCTGTGAATTTGGCCCAATTCCAAGTGTTTGCAGTCATTATTTGGACGGTAGGAGTCCTTTCTCTATTTTTTTTAACCTCATGTGTCCCACCAAGGAGGGATTCTAGAGAAGAGATCTGAGTAGGGGTGACTAGACTTCTCGAGCACTGGTTAAGGTTTGGGGAGTAGGGACATGGCAATCTCCATATGCGGGCTCTTGATCCAGCCATAGAGAGGCTTTACTTGAGGCCAGGGTTCATGCTTAGGGTCCTAATGTGTGTTTGTGCCCATCGCAGCCCTCAAACATGTCTGAGGCCTCATGGGCCATGCTGGTTTCTCCTACACTGCACATTGGACAACATGCCAACCACAGGGTTTCTGGTCATGGGGAAGGAGGAGTTCTGATTTCTGCATCACGTACACGGCTGGCAGTGAGTAGAGATAAGGTCTAGATTCTGAAGCCTGAAAACCGAGGTTGGGAAGAGATGACGACCTAAGGCCATGGCGGGTCCGATGCACTTAGTGTGCGGCCAGATGTCTGTGTGTCCGTCATGAGGTCCGGGCTCAGGCTGTGTCAGGCAGGGCATTAGTCCCCAGGCTAGACTGTATAATTCGGGTACAGTCGAGTGATGTGTAGGTTGGTCCTCATTTGGGGTTTCTGGTTAGCCCCATAGGGCAACGTTTTTCTTCTGGAGGGCAGGCAGAGTGCTGCATTCTGGCTCCAGAATTGCCAACGTCAGGGCTTGTGGGCCAGATGTTTTAGGACAGAAGTCTGAGAACACAAGTTCAGCTTTGAATTCGCAGTGGTGACATGGCAGGCACACTCTACAGACCTGAATTGAGATCTCGTGCATTTGAAGTCAGGGCGAGGATCAGATGTTGGCTTAGGTTGGAGTTTCTGTACATGATGTCCCCTTCATGAGGGTGGGGGTGGGGCATCAGGAAACCATGGAAGTTTTCCCACTTTGTGAGTGTGTGATGCTCCAAACCACAAGGATTCCGTTAGCGGGACAATCACGAACTAATGGATGGATCAAGGACATCCCATAAGAAATGCTCCAAAGCACAGTTCTAATGATGGATGCCTGGGCAGTCCAACTTGCATTCCAGTTGTGTCCTAGTGAAAAGGAGGATTCGATCTGCTGTCACTGGGGGAACAACCGAGGGGGCTGAATTGAAATGGACTCTCATGATGATCAGTCATGATGTGGATTTGTGTCCATGGAGCCCTTGGAATGGGGCAGTGGTTCTGTTGCCCTGAAGAATTCTCCTAACCTGAGGTTTTGATGCAGCTCCAAAGAGCAAGTTTCCCATGTAGAGACGAGATTTGTTCTGAAACCCCCACAACCTGGTATTGGAAACCAAGCATCTGGGGAACAAAGCCTGGAATCCAAAGCAATGGATCTGATTAGGGTCTAGGGGCCTGTCCTCTTCAATATTCTCCTCTGAGTGTCTCTGTCTAAGATTCAGAATGGAGGTCTCTACTCAGCTTGTGTCAGATCGCCCATGTATGTTGGGGGAGGCCAACACTATTGGGCTGGTCTTGGGGATTGGAGGTTTCTCCTAATCTGTAAGGTTGTGACAAATGAAACGGGCAGAGTTCCCTTGGAGAGCACTGGCACAGTCCTTAGGTGTGACACCACCTTTCTGAGTGTCGTCCAGGAGGTCCAGGCTCAGGCTGTGTCAGACAGGGCATCAGTGCCAAGCGTAGACTGTATAATTGGAGTAAAGTTGAGTGGCATGCAGGTTGATCCTCATTTGGCGTTTCTGGGTAGCCCCAGGGGCAACGTTTTTCTTCTGGACGGAAGGCAGAGTGCTGCATTGTGGCTATGGAATTCTCACACTGGAGGGCTTGTGGGCCAGAATTGTGAGGAAGGAAGTGTGAGAACACAAGCTAGGCTTAGGTTTTGGGTCAAGGCCATGGCAGGCACACTCTGTGGAGCTAAATCTAAATCTCATGCATCTGAAGTGAGGGCGAGGATCAGACGTAGGCTCAGGTTGAAGTTTCTGTTCAGGATGGCCCCTTCATGATGGTGGGGGGCATCATGGGGCTATGGAGACTTTCCCACGATGGGCATTGTAAGTTGCTCCAATCGGCAAGGATTCCTTCTACGGGACAGTCGAGACTGGTCTGATTGCTCCAGGACGTCCCATGCGGAACAACGGCAGTGCAGGGTTCTAAGGATGGATTCCTGGAGTGCCCGCCTCACATTCCTATTGTCTCCTAGTGACAAGGAAGGTTCGATCTGCTTCTTTTGGGGAGAAACCAAAGGGGATGTGTTGAAATGGACTCTCCTGAGGATGCGTCATAATGTGGATTTGTGTCCATGGAGACCTTGGAATGGGGTGTTGGCTGCTGGGACCTGAAGGTTTCCCTTAACTGGAGGTTTTGATACAGCTCCAAAAAGCATGTTTCCCATGTGGAAATGAGATTTGTTCAGACTGGTACCTCCAGAAGAACACATATGCTGGTATTGGAAACCAGGCCTCTGAGGAGAAATGTCTGGAATCAAAAGCAATGGATCTGATTAGGGCCTAGGTGCCTGTCCGGTTCAATCTTCTTCTCTGGGGTTATCTGTCTATGGGTCTGAGTTGAGGTAGTTGCTCAGCTTGGGACAGATCGCCCTGTTTGCCCTGAGTGAACAACACTATTGGGATGGCCTCAGGGACTTTGGAGTGTTCTCCTAATCTTTAGGGTTGTGGCCAATGGAATGGGCAGAATTCGCTTGGAGAAGGCGGGCACAGTCCTGAGGCTTGGCTCCAAGGGCCCCAGCCTGCAGGGTGGGTGGGCCAGGACAGTGGGTACAGAAATCTGAAAACCCAAACTCAGCTTAGGTTTGGGGACGTAGGTATGACAGGCCTGATCTATAGACCGTGAGGAGAATTTTTCAGGCTATGAACAAAGGGCAAGTGTGAGGCATATCTCCAGGCTTTTGTCTCTGGATTTTGTGTCAATGGTGGCCATGGAATGTCAGGATGACCTCTTTGGCCATGGACTATTCTTTCTCTTTTAAGATTTGGTCAGATCCCAAGTTTTGGGGCTCATTCGGGGGATGGGAGGAGTCCCTTTGATATTTTTTCCCTCAGGGGTTCCAGAGCAGAGACCTGAATAGGGGTGACTAGACCTCTAACCTCTCATTAATATTGGGGGATTTAGGGATGGCAATGCGGGTTCTTGGTCCAGCCCCTGAGAGGCTTTACTTGAGGACAGGGCTCACACTGAGGTTCCCAATGTGTTTGTGCCCATTGCGGTTCTCAAGCATGGGCGGGGACTCATGGGCTACACTGGATTCTCCTACACTGAACGTTGGAAAACATGCCAACCACAAGGTTTATTGCCTTTAGGAAGAAGGAGTTTCATTTCTGCATCACGTTCACCCCTGGGTAGTGAGTATAGATAAGGTCTAGGTTCTGAAGCCTGAAAACCAATGTTGGGAAGAGATGATGACCTAAAGCCATGGCGGGTCTGATGTGCTCAGTGTACAGCCAGCTGTCTGGGTGTCGGTTGGGAATTCAGGCCTCAGGCTGTGCAAGACAGGGCATTAGCGCCCAAGCGAAACTGTATATTTGGGGTAGAGTCAAGTGGCATGCAGGCTGATCCTCATTTGGCGTTTCTGGTTAGCCCATAGGGCAACGTTTCTCTTCTGGAGGGCAGTCAGAGTGCTGCATTGTGTCTCTCCAGAATTCCCAAACTGGTGGGCTGGTGGGATCAGAGTGTGAGGTGGGATCAGAGGTGAGGACGAAGTCTGAGAACAATAGGTAGGTTTTGCTTTGGGGCGGGGCTTCGGCAGGCACACTCTGCAGAGTTGAATCAAGATTTCGTGCATCTGAAGTCAGGGCGAGGATTAGACGTTGGCTCAGGTTGGAGTTTCTATCCAAGATGGCTCTTTCATGAAGGGGACGGTGCACCACGAGGCCACAGAGCTTTTCCCATGATGGGAGTTGTGAGGTGCTCCAAAGCGGAAGGATTCCTTCTGCAGGACAGCTGTGACCTGTTGGATGGCTCCAAGATGTCCCATATGGAATTACTTCAGAGTAGTTTTCTACAGATGGATGCCTAGCCAGCCCGCCTCGCATTCCAATTGTCTCCTAGTGACAAGATAGGTTCGATCTGCTGGCTCTAGGGGAGCACCCAAGGGCACTGAGTTGAAATAGACTCTCCTGCAGATGGGTCCTAATGTGGGATTGTGTCCATGGGGACCTTGGAATGAGGTGGTGGCACCTGGGCCCTGAAGGATTCTCCTAACCGGAGGTTTTGACACAGCTTGAAAGAGCACGTTTCCCATGTGGAGAAGACATATGTTCTGATTGATGCCTCAGGAAACTCCCATATGTTGGTATTGGAAACCAGGCCTCTGAGGTTCTGACATAGCTCCACGAGCAAGTTTCCAATGTGCAGACAAGACTTGCTCTGATGGGTGCCTCTGGAAACCCCATAGGCTGGTATTGGAAACGAGGCCTCTGAGGAGAGATGCCTGGAAACCAAAGCAATGGATCTGATTAGGGCCTAGGGGCCTGTCCAGTTCAATGTTCTTCTCTGGGGACATCTGTCTCCGAGTCTGTGTGGAGCTTGGTGCTCAGCTAGTGTCAGATCACCCCTGTTTGTTCCAGGCGGCCTACAATATTGGGAAGGTCCCAGGGACATTGGAGATTTCTCCTGATTTATATGGTTGTGGCCAATGGAATATGAAGAATTCCCTTTGAGAGGGCAGGCACAATCCTGAGGTGTGGCTCCAGGGGCCTTAGCCTGGAGGGTGTGTGGGCCAGGTCCGTGGGGACAAAAGTCTAAAAACAGCAACTCAGCTTAAGTTTGAGGATGTAGGTATGGCAGGCCCATCTACAGATCATTAGAACTCTTTGGGATATGAACAAAGGGCGAGAGTGAAGCGCTTGCTCAAGCTTTTGTCTGGATTTTGTGTCAACGATGGTCGTGGAATGTCGGGGTGGCACCAGTCAGAACAAATTAGGACAAAGCTCTAGAGTCCCCAAGGCTATCCTAAGTGTGTAGGCCACCCGGGACAAACAGGGGCTATCTGCCACCAGCTGAGATACTACCTGCACTCAGACCTGGAGACAGATGCCCACAGAGAAGAAAATTGAGCTGGATAGGCCCCTAGGACTTCAGCAGATCCATTGCTTTGGTTTCCAGGCATCTCTCCTCAGAGGCCTGGTTTCCAATAGCAGCATATGAGGCTTTCCTGAAGCACCCACCAGAACAAATCTCGTCTCCATATTGGAAACTGTGTCAAAACCTCTGGTTAGTAGAAAACTTCATGACCCTGGTGTCACCGCCCCATTCCAAGGTCCCCATGGACACAAACCCACATTATGACCCATGCGCAGGAGAGTCCATTTCAACTCAGCGCCCTCGGTTGCTCCACCAGAGACAAAAGATTCAACTTGTCTTATCACAATGAGGCGATTGGAATGCGAGGTGGGAAACCCAGGCATCCATCTTTAGAACCCTGCTCTTGAGTCGTCCCTATGGGATGTCCTGGAGCCATCCAACAGGTATCAATTGTGCCGCAGAAGGAATTTTTGCGGTTTGGAGCATCTCAATACTCCCAACTTGGGAAAACCTCAATGGCTTTGTGACGCCCCCCCACCCCCCGCTTCATGAAGGGGCCATCTGGGACAGAATCTCCAAACTGAGCCATCGTCTGACTTCAGATGCACGAGATCGCAGTGTGCCTGCCTTGCCCTCGCCCTGAAACCTAAGTCTAGCTTGTGTTCTCAGACTTCTGTCCTCACATCCTGGCCCCCAAGCCCTCACGTTTGGCAATTACAGACCCACAATGCAGCACTCTGCCTTCCCTCCCGAAGAAAAATGTTGCCCTGTGGAGCTTTCCAGACACCCCAAATGAGGATAAACCTACACGGCACTCGACTGTACCTAAATTGTATAGTCTAACCTGGGCACTAATGCACTGTCTGACACAGCCTGAGCCCGGACGTTCTGACCAACACCCAGACAGCTGACCGCACACTGAGCGCATCCGACCCGCCATGGCCTTAGGTCATCATTTTATCCCAAACTCGGTTTTCAGGCTTCAGAAGCTAGACCTTAACTCCAATCACTCCCAGGGGTGAACGTGATGCAAAAATCAGAACTCCTCCTTCCCCATGGCCAAAACCTTGTGGATGGCATGTTGTCCAATGTTCAGTGTAGGAGACACCAGCGTGGTCCATGAGTCCCCGCCCATGCTTGAGGGCTACCTTTGGCACAAACATGCATTGTGACCCTCAGTGTGAGCTCTGTCCTCAAGGAAGGCCTCTCAGTGGCTGGACCAAGAGCCCGCATATGGGGATTGCCATGCCCCTAGGCCCCCAATCTTAACCAGATTTCGTGTTGTCCAGTCGCTCCTCCCCAGGATTCTGCTCTGGAATCCGTATTTTAGTGACACACCTGAGGTAAAAAAAAAAAAAAAAAAAAAAAAAAAAAACAGAACGCACTCCTCCCATCATACAGAATGACCTCAAAAATCTTGGGATTGGGCCAATATCCCAGAGAGGGAGACTCGTCCATGGCTCATGAAGCCACCCCGACATTCCACAGCCATTGTTGACACAAAATCCAGAGACAAAAGCCTGAGCCAATGCCTCACACTCGCCCTTTGTTCATGTCATGAAGAGTTCCCAAGGTCTGTAAATCGGGCCTGCCATAGCTACATCCCCAATTCTAAGCCTAGTTTCTGTTTTCAGACTTCTGTCCCCACAGCTGTGACCCACACACCCTCCAGGCTGGGTACCCTGGAGCCACACTTCAGGACTGTGCCTTCCCTCCCCAAAGGAATTCTGCCCATTTCATTGGCCAAAATCTTGCAAATTAGGAGAGACCTCCAAAGTCACTGGGGCCATCCCGATAGTGTAGCCCAACCGTGAGGAACAGTGGTGATCTGACACAAGCTGAGGAACTACTTCCACTCAGACCCGTAGACAAATGTCCCCAGAGAAGAAGATTTAACTGGAAACAGATCCATTGCTTTCATTTCCAGGCATCTCTCCTCAGAGTTCTGATTTCCATATGGGGGTTAACTGAAGCACCAATGAGAACAAATCTCATCTCCACATAGGAAATGTGCTCTGTGGAGCTGTGTCAATACCGCCAGTATAGGAGAATCCTTCAGGGCCTTGGTGCAACTATCCCTTTCCAAAGTCTGGAAACTCAGGAGAGTCCATTTCAACTCAGCCCCTTTGGTTGCTACACCAGAGCCAGCAGATCAAACGTGTCCTGTTGCTAGGAGACAAATGGAATGTGAGGCGGGCTGCCCAGGCATCCATCCTTAGAACCCTGTTCTGCAGTCATTCCATATGGGACGTCCTGGAGCCATCCAACAGGTTTCAATTGACGTGCAGAAAATCCCTGTGGTTTGGAATATCTCACTACTCACATCACGGGAAAACTCCCATGGTCTCGTTATGACCCCCCTTCATGAAGGGGCCATCATGGATAGAATCTCCAACCTGAGCCAACGTCTGATCCTCGTGCTGACTTCAGATGCACGAAATCTTGATTCAGCTCTGCAGAGGGTGCCTGCTGTGCTCTCGCCACAAAACCTAAACCTAGCTTGTTTTCTCAGACTTCCGTTCTCACAGTCCTGGCCCCAAAGCCCTCCAGTTTGGCAATTCCGGAGCCAGAATCCAGCACTCTGCCTGCCCTCCAGAAGAAAAACTTTACCCAAAGGGGCTAATGAGAAACCGCAAATGATTATCTTCTGCATGCCACTCGACTGTACCCCAATTATACAGCTTATCTGGGTACTAATGCCCTGTCTGACACAGCCTGAGCCCAGACCTCATGACTGACATCCAGACAGGTGGCCGCAAACTGGGCAAATCAGACATGGAATGGCCTTAGGTCGTCATCTCTTCCTAACCTCGGTCTTCAGGTTTCAGAACCTAGATCTTATCTCCAATCACGCCTAGAGGTGAACGTGATGCAGGAATCAGAAGTCCTCCTTCCCCATTGCAAGAAACCTTGTGGTTGGCATGTTGTCCAACATTCAATGTAGGAAAAACCTGCATGGTCAATGATGCCCCACCCATGATTGAGGGCCGCTTTGGGCACAAACACGCATTGCGACCCTCAGCATGAGTCCCCTACTCAGTTAATGCCTCTCAGGGGATGGAACAAGAGCCGCCCTGGACAAACAGGGGCAATCTGACACAAGCTGAGCAACTACCTCCACACAGACACGCAGAGAGATGTCCACGAAGACAGAAGATTGAAATGGACAGGCCCCTAGTCCCTAATCTGAACTCTTGCTTTGGTTTCCAGGTGTCATTCCTCAGAGTCCTGGGATCGAACACAAGCATATGGGGCTTTCCTGAGGCACCAAACAGAACACTTCTCGTGTCCACACGGGAAGCTTCTTGGTTGGAGCTGTGTCAAACCCTTCAGGTTGGAGAATCCTACAAAGACCCTGAGCCACCACCACATTCCAAGGTCTCCATGGCCACCAACCCACATTATGGCCCATCCTCAGCAGAGTCCATTTCAACTCAGCCCTCTGGGTAGCTCGCCCAAGAGCCCGCAGATTGAGCCTGCCTTATCCCAACCAGTCAATGGGAAGGTGAGGTGGTGTTTCCTCGCATCCATGCTTAAACCCCTGCTCTCGAGTCTTTCTGTGTGGGGCATCCTGGAACCATTCAATAGGACTCGAATGTGTGCAGAGGGAAAACTTGAGGTTTGGAGCAGCTAACAACTCCCAGCATAGGGAAATGACTCTGGCCTCATAATGGCCCCACCCCCTTTAGGAGGAGGCCATCATGGACACAAACTCCAGCCTGAGGCACCTTCTGATACTCTCCCTGACCACAGATGCAGGAGATCTCAATTCAGCCTATGCAAAGTGGGCCTGCGTGCCCTCGGTCCCAGACCTCACACTAGCTTGTGTTTTCAGACTTCCTTCCTCACACTCCTGGAAAACAAGCCATCCAGACTGGGAAATATGGAACCACACCTCAGCCCTCTGCCTGCCCACCAGTAGAAAATATTTGCGCTATGGGGCTCTCCAGATACCCCAAATGAAGATCAACGTGCCTCCACCTCGACTGCACCCAAATTGGATAAGTGGCCCTTGGCACTAATGCTGTCTGACACAGCCTGGGGCCAGACATTCGGACAGACAAGGATACAGCTGGCCTCACACCCAGCACATGGGACACGCCATGGCCTTAGGCCATCATCTCTTCCCAACCTGGGTTTTCAGACATTTGAACCTAGACATTATATCAAATCCCAGCACAGGTGGGTATCTTAAGCACAAACCATAACTCCACCTTCCCCATGGTTGTAAAGCTTGCTGTTTGCATGGAGTCACACCTTCGGGGTAGGAGAAACTTTCATGTCCCCTGAGGCCAAGCCAAAACTTGAGTTCTCCCTTGGGCACAAACTCACATTGTAACCCTCAGCGTGAGCCCCGTGTGGAAGTAAGGCCTCTCAGGGCCTGGACCAAGAGCCAGAATATGGGGCTTGCCAAGCCCCAATGCTCCCAAACTTCACCAGAGTTCGAGTTTTCCAGTTACCCGATCTGTGATCTGGAAACCCTCTCTTGGAGAAACACCTGAGCCTGACAACAGGACTCCACCCTTCCCACAAATGACTCCAAAATATTGGGAGCTGGTCCAAATCCTCAGAGAGGGAGACTCTCCCATAGCCCCTGAGGCCACCCCTACATTCCATGGCTACTGGGGACACAATATCCAGAGACAAAACCTTGAGTGACCACCTCCCACTCGCCATTCTTTCATAACCTGAGGAGATCCCCTCACGGCCTGCAGATCGGGCCTGTCATACCCTCAGTGCCACACCTAGCCGAGTTTGTGTTTTCAGACTTCTGTGCCCACAGCCCGGACCCAAACACCCTCCAGAATGATAGTGCCTGTCCTCTCCAAGAAAACTGTGCCCAATCCATTGGCCACAGCCCTACAGATTAGGACAAACTTCCAAGGCCCCCGAGGCCATGCCAATAGTGCAGGCCGCCCTGGACTAAGAGAGGCATTCTGACACCAGCTGAGCAACTATCTCCACTTAGACCCTCAACAGTGTCCCTAGAGACAGAAGATTGAAACGGACAGGCCCCTAGGCCTTAATCTAAATCCTAGCTTTGGTTTCCAGGTTTCTGTTCTCAGAGGACTGGTTTCGAAGACCAGCATCTGGGGCTTTTCTGATTCACTAAACAGAACCTCTATCATCTCCACATGGGGAGCTTTCTTATTCGAGCTGTATCAAACCCTTTGGTAAGGCGAATTCTGCAAGACCCCTGAGCCACCAGCACATTCCATGGTCTCCATGTACACAAACCCACATTACAACCCATCCTCAGCAGAGTCCATTTCAACTCAGCCCCTTGGGTAGCCTACCCTAGAGCCAGGAGTTCAAACATGTTTTGTCACTCATAGCCAATTGGAATGCGAGGTATGGTGTACAGGCATCCATCCTTTGAACTCTGCCCTCCAGTCCTTCCATATGGGACGTCCTGGAACCATCAAACAGGACTCTACTGTCTAGCAGAAGGAAACCTTGTGGCTTGGAGCAACACACAAACTCAGCATATGTGCTGGTTTCTAAGGTGCTGTGCAGGATTCTCCATCCCTGAGGGTTTGGAACAGGTCGAAGGGCACAGTTTCCTTCTGGGAACAGGAGATGTTCTGTTGTGGGGCTCAGAGACCACATGTTGACTCCTAAGTTGGTATTCCAGAACAGGACCCTGGGGACAGATGCCTGAAAACCTAATGTAGGGATTCAATGAGGTCCTAGGGGCATGTCAGGTTCAATCTTCTGACTCAGGGCCATTGACTTGGATGTCTCCCTGGATGTAGGTGATAAGGGTCTTTCAGACTGTGAATTTGTGTCCAGCACTGCCAACAATATTGGGGTGGGCTCAGGGGCCTTGCAGGTTTCTCCTAATCTGGAAGGTTTGGGCAACTGTGATGGGCACAGTTACCTTGGGGATGGCAGGCACAATCCTGTGGTGTGTTTTTAGAGACCCTATCCTGGAGAGCATGTGAGCCATGATATTGTGAGAGAAGTCTGCAAACACAAATGCGGGTTAGGGTTAGTGGCGAGGTGATCACAGGCGCAATGCGTGGACCTGGAGTGGAGCTCATCAGGAACTGTAATTAGGGTGACTGAAAGGCAGTAACACAGGCTTTCCTCTCTGGATTGTGTGTCCAGATGAGAGATGGACTCTGAATGCAGGTGTGGTCTCTTGGGTTCATGGGAGACGTTACCTCACTTAGGATCTGGTGGCTCTCCATAGTTTTGTGACTTTTTCGGGGAAGGGAGGAGTGCTGTTTTTCGGGGAAGGGAGGAGTGCTGTTTTCCATCTTAGGGGTGCCCCCAAACAGGGATTTCAGAGACAGCCTCTGTTACTGGGCACCAAGAAATTCTACCAAGGGTTAGGATTCGGGATGAGGGGTGTACCAGGGCTGCAATGCGGGATCCTGGTGGCACAACAGAGAGGGCTTTTTTGAAAGCATGCTCAGGCTGAGGGCCACAATGCCTGCTTGTGCCAAGGGTGGCCCTCATGAGTGGGCGTGGTCTCATTGGCCATGCAGCTGGCTCCCACTCTGAGGCATGGACACCCATCCCCACAGAGAGGTTTCCTGCTATGGGGAAGGAGGAGTTCTCTATTGTGCTTCAAGTTCCACCATTGGCAGGTATTCCAGGTAAGGTATGGGGACAGATGCCTGAATATCAAGGATGGGTAGAGGGGATGGACTATAGCCGCACTATCATGCTGGATATGGGCCCCAAACTCTGGCTGGCTGACAATAGGTCGGGGCTCAGGCTCTGTCAGACACAGCACTAGTTGTCATGGAATCCTATAAAGCGTGGCACCCTTGAGAGCCAAGCAGAAAGATCCTCATATGGGGTTTCTGGCCTGACTCACCAGGCACTTCTACTTTCTATGGGGAAGGCAGAATGTAGCGTTGTGACTCCAGATTTCCCTATCAAGAGGGCATGGGGACCAGTCGGGTGAGGATGTAATTGTAATCACAAGCTACAGTTTAATTCAGTGCCAAGCTGAAAGCCATTCCAATGTGCATTGGCTTATGAGAGACATCCAGCAACTGAGTAAGGGCAAATGTCAGACTTGCTCACAGTGGAGTTTGTGTCTATGCTGACCGACAAATGGAGAAGTGGCGTCAAGAGACCATGGAGGATTTCCCACGCTGAGGTTTGTGAGATGCTCCAAACAACAAGGTTTCCTTCTACTGGACAGGTGGAGTCTGGTGTGTTTACTCCAGGGTCCCCCATGCGGAAAGTTTGGGGAGCAGAGCTCTCCCAAATGTATGACGGGAAATCACAGCTCCTTTGACCATTGCTGCTGAAGAACTTGGCAGTTTTATTCTGATGGCTCTTGGGCAAAACACCAAGGCCTTGAGTTGACTTGGAATCTCTTGCACATGGGTCACAGTTCTGGTTTGATATGTGGGAGATCTTAGAATGTGCTGGTGGCTAAGGTGCCATGCAGGATTCTCCTACCCTGAGGGATTGGAACAGGCTGAAGAGCACAGTTTCCTTCTGGGAAATGAGATGTTCTGTTGTGTGGCTCACATGTATCATAAGTTAATATTCCAGAACAGGCCTCTGAGGAGAGATGACTGAAAACATAATCTAGGGTAAAATTAGGTCCTAGGGTCATGTCACGTTCAATCTTCTGACTCAGAGACATTGACTTGGGTGTCTGCCTAGATGTACGTGATCAAGAAGTTTCAGACTGCACATTTGCATCCAGAGTGTCCACCAGCATTGGGGTGGGTCAGGGGCCTTACAGGTTTCTCCTACCCAGGAAGTTTTGGGCAACTATGACGGGCACAGTCTCCTTGGGGATGGCAGCACAGTCCTGTTGTATGGCTCTAAAGAACTGATTCTGGAGGGCAAGAAAGCCATTGTTTTGGGAGAGAAGTCTGCAAACACAAATTCAAATTAGGCTTAGTGGTAAGATGATAGAGGGCCAATGTATAAACCTGGAGGGCAGAGCATCTGGAATTGTAATTAGGGTGATAGGAAGTTGGTAGCAGAGGCTTTTCTCTCTGGATTGTGTGTCCAGGATGGCCTCCAAATGCAGGTGTGTTCTCATGGGTCCATGGGAGACTTTTCCTCTCTATGGATCTGGTGGCTCCCCATAGTTTGGTGGCTTTTTCGGGGAATAGAGTGTTGTTTTCCATCTTAAGCGTGCCCCAAAGTAGGGAATCCAGAGACAGGCTCTGGGTCTGGGCGCCTAGAAAATCCCACCAAGTTTTAGGATTTGTGCCTAGAGGCATACCAGGCCTGCACAGCAGGATTATGGTGGTGCAACTGAGAGGGATTGTTTGAAAGCATATTCAGGCTGAGGGACAAAATGCCTGTTTGTGCCCAGGGCGGCCCTCAGGAGTGGGCGTGGTCTCACTGGTCTTGTAACTGGCTCCCACTTTGAGGGTTGGACACCCATCCCAACAGCCAAGCTTCCTGCCATGAGGAAGGAGGAGTTCTCAATTGTGCTTCAGGTTCCCACATTGGCGAGGGAAAGGTCTGGGGACAGGTGCCTTAATACCAAGGATGGGTAGAGATGACATACTTGGGCCATGGCAATCCCAAATGCTAGATGTGGGGCCCACTGTCTGGGGATAGACACTAGGTCGGGGCTCAGGCTCTACCAGACACAGCACTAGTGGCCAGGAAAACCTATAAATGGGTTGCCTCGAGGGCCGAGCAGATTGATCCTCATGTGGGGTTTCTGGCCTGACTCACCAGGGACTTCTTGCTATAGGGAAGGCAGAAGGGTGCGTTTTGGCTCCAGATTTCCCTATCAAGAGGGCTTGGGGACCAGTCAGGTTAGGATGGAATTGTAAACGCAAGCTACGGTTCAATTCAATGCCAAGCAGAAGGCAGTCCCTATGTGCAGCGGCTTATTCGAGATATCCAGCACCTGAGTAAGGGCGGATGTCAGATATTTGCTCACCCTGGAGTTTGTGTCTATGATAACTGACAAATGGAGGGGTGGCGTCAAGAAGCCATGAAGGGGTTTTCACGTTGAGACTTATGAGCTACTCCAAATAGCAAATTTCGCTCTACTGGCCAGGTGGAGTGTGACTGATTTGCTCCAGGCTCCCCCATGGGAAAACTTTGGGTACCAGAGCTCAACACATGGATGCCTGGAAAGCTCAACTCCACTGACCATTGCAGCTGAGGAACATGGCAGGTTCGTTCTGGTGTCTCTGGAGTGAAGTACCAAGTCCTTGAGTTGACATGGAATCTCTTGCAGATGGGCCACAATGCTGGTTTGTTACTAGGGCGATCTTCTAATGTGGTTTTGGCGAAGGGGCTGTGCAGCCAGGGCTACCCTGGGCTTTGGCACAGATGGAAGGGCACGGTTTCCTTCTGGGTTCAGGAGATGTTCTGTAATGTGGCCCAGGGACCACATGATGTATCATAAGTTCACATTCAAGATCAGGCCTCAGAGGACAGATGTGTGAAAACTGAAGCTAGGGTTCCAATGACGTCCTAGGTGCATGTTAGGTTCACTATTCTGATTCGGGACCATTCCTTTGGCTGTCTGCCTGGATGTAGGTGTGCATTTTCATTCAGAGTGGCCACCAATATTGGGGTAGGCTCAGGGGCTTGCAGGTTTCTCCTAATCTAGAAGGTTTGTGCAACTTTGATGGGCACAGTTTCCTTGGGGATGGCAGGACAGTCCTGTGGCGTGGATCCAGAGAACCCATCCTGGAGGGCATGTGTGCCATGGTTTTCATAGAGAAGTCTGCAAACATTAATTCGGATTAGGGTTAGGGGCGAGGTGATCACAGGCCCAGGCATAGATCTGGAGGGGAGCTCAGCTGGAACTGTAATTAGGGTGACTGGAAGGCGGTAGCACAGGCTTTTCTCTCTGGATTTTGTGTCCAGGTTGGCCTCGGAATGCCGGTGTGTTCTCATGGATCCATGGGAGACTTTTCCTCTCTATGGATCCTGGTGGTTCCCCATAGTTTGGTGGCTTTTTCGGGGAAGGGAAGAGTGCTGTTTTACATCTCCTGGGTGTCCCAAAACAGGAATTCCAGAGACGAGCCCTGGGTCTGGGCACCTGGAATATCCCACCAAGTTTTAGGATTTGTGCGTAGAGGCATTCCAGGCCTGCAATTCGAGATCATGGTAGTGAAGCTGAGAGGGATTGTTTTAAAGCATGCTCAGGCTGAGGATCACAATGACTGTTTGTGCCCAGGGCGGCCCTCAGGAGTGGGCATGGTCTCATTGGTCTTGTAACTGGCTCCCGCTTTAAGGATTGGACACCCATTCCAACAGCCAGGTTTATTGCCATGGGTAAAGTGGAGTTCTCTATTGTGCTTCAGGTTCCCCATTGGTAGTGATTCCAGCAAAGATCTGGGGACAGGTGCCTGAATACCAAGGATGGGTAGAGATGACGTACTTGGGCCATGACCATCCCAAATGCTAGATATAGGGCCCACTCTCTGGTAGCTGAAACTCGGTAGGGGCTCAGGCTCTGTCAGACACAGAACTGGGGGCCAGGGCAGCCTATAATTCGGCGTTCCCTTGAGGACCAAGCGGATGTATCCTCATGTGGGGTTTCTCCCCAGACTCACCAGGCACTTTTTCATTTGGTGGAGAAGGCAGAATGCTGCATTGTGGGTCCAGATTTCCCTATCAAGAGGGCTTGGGGACCAGTTGAGTGAGGATGGAATTGTAAACACAAGCTACTGTTCTATTCAGTGCCAGGCGGAAGGCAGTTCCAATGTGCCGTGGTTTATTCGAGACATCCAGCACCGGAATAAGGGTGGGTGTCAGCTGTTTGCTCACACTAGATTTTGTGTCTATGATGACCAACATATGGGGGGGTGGCGTCAAGAGGCCATGGAGGAGTTTACACGCTGAGTCCTGTGAGCTGCTCCAAACAGTAAGGTTTCCTTCTACTGGGCAGGTGAAGTCTGGTTTGTTTGCTCTAGGTTCCCCCATGTGGAAAGTTGGTGAAGCAGAGCTCTCTGGCATGGATTCCTGGAAAGCACACCTCCATTGACCATTGCAGCTGAGGAACATGGCAGGTTCGTTCTGGTGGCTCTGGGGCAAAGTATCAATTCCTTGAGTTGACATGGAATCTCTTGCAGATAAGCCACAACGCTGGTTTGTTTCCAAGGAGATCTTAGAATGTGCTGGTTGCTAAGGTTCCATGCAGGATTCTCCTACCCTGACGGTTTGGCACAGGTCGAAGAGCACTGTATCCTTCTGGGGACAGGAGGTGTTCTGTCGTGTGGGTCAGGGACCACATGATGTGTCATAAATTGGTATTCCAGAACAGGCCCCTGAGGACAGATGCCTGAAAACCTAATGGGGTTCCATTGAGGGCCTAGGGACATTTCAGGTTCAAACTTATAACTCAGGATCATTAACTTGGCTATCTCCCTGGATGTAGGTGATCAGGGTGTTTCAGACTGCGCATTTGCATCCTGTGTGGCCAGCATTATTGGGGTGGGCTCAGGGGCCTTACAGGTTTCTCCAAATCTAGAAGGTTTAGGCAACTCTGATATGCACACTGTCCATTCTGGTTGGCATGTGAGCCATGGTTTTGGTAGAGAGGTCTGGAAACACAAATTTTGGTATGTTTAGTGGCGATGTGATCGCAGGCCCAATGCATAGACCTGGAGGGAAGTTCGTCGGGAACTTTAATTAGGGTGACTGTACGGCTGTAGCACAGGCTTTTATTTCTGGATTGTGTGTCCAGGATGGTCTCAGAATGCAGGTGTGGTCTCATGGGTCCATGGGAGACTTTTCCTCTCTAAGGATCTTGATGGTGCTCCATAATTTGGTGGCTTTTTTGGGTAAGGTAAGAGTGCTGTTTTCCATATTAGGGGTGCCCCAAAACAGGGATTCCAGTGACGGCCTTTGGGTCTGGGCACCTGGACAATCCCACCAAGGGTTAGCATTTTGGCCTTGGGGAGTACCAGGCCTGTAATGTGGGATCCTGGGGGTGCAATTGAGAGTGTTTGTTTGAAAGCATGTTCAGACTGAGGGTCAAAATGCCTACTTGTGCCCAGGGCGGACCTCATGAGTGGGCGTGGTCTCATTGGCCATACAGCTGGCTCCCACTCTGAGGGTTGGACACCAATCCCAACAGCCAGGCTTCGTGCCATGAGGAAGTAGGAGTTCTCTACAGTGCTTCAGGTTTCCCCATTGGTAGGGTTCCAGCAAAGGTCTGGTCAGAATGGCCTGAATACCAAGGATGGGTAGAGATGAAGGTCCTAGGCCATGCATGGTCTCACATGCTGATAATGGGCCCTGCTCTTTGGGTGTCTGACACACGGTTGGGGCTCATGCTCTGTGATACACAGCACTAGAGGCCAGGGCAGCCTATAAATCGGGGTTCCCTCGAGGGCCAAGCAGATTGATCCTCAGGTGGAGTTTCTGTGCAGACCTCATCAGGCACTTCTTCTTTCTATGGGGGAGGCAGAATGCTGCATTGTGACTCCAGAATTCTCTATTAAGAGTGCTTGGGGACCAGTAGGGTGAGGATGGAATTGTAAACCCAAGCTACAGTTCAATTCAGTGCCAAGTGAAAGGCTGTTCCAGTGTGCAGGGGCTGATTGGAATATCTATCATCTGAGTAAGGGCAGATGTCAAATGTTTCTCAAGACGGGGATTGTGTGTATGATGACCGAGAAATGGAGGGGTGGTGTCAAGAGGCCATGGAGGATTTCACACACTGGGGCTTGTGAGATGCTCCAAACAGCAAGGTTTCCTTCTTCTGGAGAGGGGGTGTCTGGTTTCTTTTCTCCAGTGTCCCCCATGTGGAACATTTGGGTAGCAGAGCACTCCCACATGGATGTCTGGAAAGCACAACTCCATTGACCATTGCAGCTTAGGAACATGGCAGGTTCATTTTGTTGGCTCTGGGGTGAGTTCCAATGCCTGGAGTTGACATGGAGTTTCGTGAAGATGGGTCACAATTCTGGCTTGTTAGCAGGGAGATCTATGAATGTGCTGGTGGCTAAGGGCCCATGTAGGATTCATCTACCCTGAGGGTTTGACACTGGTCGATGAGCACGGTTTCCTTCTGGGGACAGGAGATGTTCTGTTGTGTGGCCCAGGGACCATATGTTTTATCATATATTAGTATTCCAGAACAGACCTCTGAGGACAGATGCCTGAAAACTTCATCTAGGGTTCCAATGAAGTTTTAGGATAATGTCAGTTTCAATCTTCTGACTCAGGACCCTTGACTTCAGTGTCTTCCTAGACTTAGGTGATCATGGTGTTTCTGACTGTGCATTTGTTTGCAGAGTGGCCTCCAATATCGGGTTGTGCTCTAGGGCCTTGCAGGTTTCTCCTAATATGGAAGGTTTGGGCAACTTTGATGGCACAGTTTCCTTGGGGATGGCAGCCACAGTCCTGTAGTGTGTCTCCAGAGACCCCATCCCGGAGGGCATGTGAGCCATGGTTTTGGGAGAGAAGTCTACAAACACAAACTCGGGTTAGGTTTAGTGGCATGGGCCCAATGCATAGGCCTATTGGGAAGATTGTCAGGAACTGTTAATCGGGTGACTCGAAGGCAGTAGCAGAGTCTTTTTATCCGGATTGTGTGTCCACAATGGCCTCGGAATGCAGGTGTGGTCTCATGGGTCCATGGGAGATTTTTCCTCCTTAAGGTTCCTGCGGCTCCCAAGAGTTGCTGGCTTTCTCGGGGAAGGGAAGAGTGCTGTTTTCCATCTTAGGGGTGCCCCAAAATAGGATTCCAGAGATGGGCTCTGGGTCTGGGCACCTGGAAAATCCCACCACGTGTTAGGATTTGGGCCTAGTGGCGTACCAGTCCTGCATGCGGGATCCCGGAGGTGCAACTGAGAGGGCTTGTTTGTAATCATGCTCAGGCTGAGTGTCACAATGCCTGCTTGTGCCCAGGGTGGCCCTAATGAGTGGGCGTGGTTTCCTTGGCCATGCAGCTGGCTCCCACTTTGAGGGTTGGACTCCCATCCCAACAGCCAGGATTTATGCCATGGGGAAAGAGGAATTCTCTATTGTGCTTCAGGTTCCTCCATTAGCGGGGATTCCAGCAAAGTCTGGGGACAGATGCCTGAATACCAAGGATGGGTAGAGATGATGGACATGGGCCATGGCCGGTCTCAAATGGTGGATATGGACCCCGATCTCTGGGTGGCTGACACTAGGTTTTGGCTCAGGATCTGTCAGACACAGCACTAGTGCCCAGGGCAGCCTATAAATAAAGGTTCCCTAGAGTGCCTAGCAGATTGATCTTCATGTGGTGTTTCTGGGCAGAACCACCAGGCCTTTCTTGTTTCTAATGGGAAGGCAGAATGCTGCATTGTGGCTCCAGAATTCCCTATCAAGAGGGCTTGCAGACCAGGAGGCTGAGGATGGAATTGTTAAGCCAAGCTCTGGCTACATTCAGTGTCAAGGGAAAGACACTTTTTGTGTGCAGCAGTAGAATTGAATATCCAGCACCTGAATAAGAGTGGATGTCAGATATTTGCTCATGCTGAAGTTTGTTTCTATGATGACTGACAAATGGAGGGATGGTGTCAAGAGGCCATGGAGAATTTCCCACTCTGGGGCTTGCTAGATGCTCCAAACAGCAAGGTTTCCTTCTACCGGAAATGGGCAGTCTAGTTTGTTTGCTCCAGGGTCCCACACGTGGAAAGAATGCGTAGCATAGTTCTCCTGCATGGATGCCTGGAAAGCACACCTCCATTGACCAATGCTGCTGAGGAACATTGCAGGTTCATTCTGGTGGCTCTGTGGCGAAGTACCAAGGACTGGATTAGACATGGAATCTCATGAAGACAGGTCACAGTGCTGGTTTGTTACCAGGGAGATCTAAGAATGAGTTGGTGGCTAAGGGGCCGTGCAGGATTCATCTACCCTGATGATTTGACACAGGTCTAAGAGCCCGGATTCCATCTGGGGACAGGAGATGTTCTGTTGTGTGGCTCAGGGACCATATGTTGTATCATAAGTTGGAATTCCAAAGCAGGCCTCTGAGGACTGAGGACTGAAAAACTAACCTCGGTTTCCTATGAAGACCTAGGGGCATGTCAGGTTCAATGTTCTGACTCAGGACCATCGACTCTGGTGTCTGCCTGGATAGAGGTATGAGGTTATTTAAGACTGTGCATTTGCATCCAGAGCAGCCTCCTATATTGCGGTGGGCTCATGGTCCTTGCAGTTTACTCCTTATCTAGACGGAATGATGCCAGAGCAGGGTTCTAAGGATGGATGCCTGGGCAGCCCGCCTCGCATTCCAATTGTCTGCTAGCGACAAGACAGGTAAGATCTTCTGGCTAGGGGAGCAACCAAGGGGACTAAATTAAAATGGACTCTTCTGAATATGGGTCCTAATGTGGGTTTGTGTCCATGGAGACTTGGAATGGGGCAATGACACTGGGGCCCTGAAGGATTCTCCTAACTGGAGATATTGACAGAGCTCTAACGAGCAATTTTCCCATGTGGAGAGGAGATATGTTATGATAGGTGACTCAAGAAATCCCCATATGCTGGTACTAGAAACCAGGCCTCTGAGGAAAATTCCTTTGGAGAGGACAGGCACAGTACTGAGTTGTGGCAACAGGGGCCCCAGCATGGAGGGTGTTGGGTCAGGGCTATGGGGACAGAAGTATGAAAACACAAACTCGGCTTAGGTTTGGAGATGTAGGTATGGCAGACCCAATCTACAGACCGTGAGGAGAACTCTTCAGAATATTTATGAATGGTGAGTGTGAGGCGGTTGCTCAGGGTTTTGGCTCTGGATATTGTGTCAACGATGGCCGTGGAATGTTGGGGTGGCCTCAAGGGCCATGGACGAGTGTCCCTTTCTGGAAATTTGGCCTGATCCCAAGAGTATTGGCGCATTTTGTGGGATGCACTTTTTTAACCTTTGTTGTCTCACCAAAGTGGGATTCTAGAGCGGAGCCCTGGGAAGGGGCGACTTAACAGCCCGAATTCCAGTTAAGGATGGAGCCTAGAGACACAGCAAGCCCCATAAGGGGGCTCTTGGTTCAGCCACTGAGAGACCTTACTTGAGTACAGGGATCATGCTGAGGGTCACTATGCATGTTTGTGCCAAACGCAGCCCTCAAGCATGGGCAGGGCCTCATGGGCCACACTTGTTTCTCCTACACTGAATGTTGGACAACATGATACCCACAATATTTATTGCCATGGGGAAGGATAAGTTCTGATTTCTGCATCACATTCATCCATTGGCAATGACTGGAGATAAGGTCTAGATTCCAAAGCCTGAAAAACAATGTTGGGAAGAGATGACGACCTAGACCATGGCGGGTCTTATGGGCTCAGTGTGTGGCCAGCTGTCTGGGTGTCGGTCGGGAGTTCCAGGCTCGGGCTATGTCAGACAGGGCATTAGTGTCCAGAGATAGACTATATAATTGGGGTAGAGTCTAGTGGCATGCAGGTTGATCCTCACTTGGCGTTTCTGGGTAGCCCCAGAGAGCAACTTTTTCTTCTGGAGGGCAGGCAGAGTGCTGCATTGTGGCTCCAGTACTGCCATACTGGAGCATTGGTGGGCCAGGAGTGCAAAATTTTTCTTCTCGAGGGCAGGCAGAGTGCTGCACTGTGGCTCCAGAATTCCCAAACTGGAGGGCTTGTGGGCCAGGAGTGTGAGGACGGAAGTCTTACAACATAAGCTAGACTTAGGTTTCAAGGCGAGGGCAAGGCGGGCACACTCTGCAGAGCTGAATCGAGATCTTGTGCATCTGAAGTCAGGGCGAGGATCAGATGATGGCTCAATTTGGTGTTTCTGTCCATGACGGCCCCTTCATGAAGTGGAGGGAGCATCATGAGACCATGGAATTTTTCCCACGATGGGAGTTTTGAGATGCTCCAAACCGCAAGGATTCCTTCTGTGGGGCAATTGAGACCTGTTGGATGGCTCCAGGACTTCCCATATGGAACGACTCCAGAACACGATTCTAAGGATGGATAACTGGGCAGCCCGCCTCATATTCCAATTGTCTCCTAGTGACAAGACAGGTTCACTCTCCAGGCTCTGTGAGAGCAACTGAGGGAGCTGAGTTGAAATGGACTCTCCTGAGGATGGGTTCTAATTTGTGTTTGTGTCCATAAAGACCTTGGAATGGGGCGGTGGCACTGGATTCCTGAAGGATTCTCCTAACCGGAGGTTTTGACACAGCTCCAATGCACAAGTTTCCCATGTGGAGACAAGGTTTGTTCTGATGGGTGCCTCAGGAAACCCCCATATGCCGGTGTTGGAAACCAGGCCTCTGAAGAGAGATGCCTGGAAACAAAAGAAATGGATCCGATTCTGGCCTAGGGGCCTGTCCTGTTCAATCTTCTTCTCTGGGCACTTATGTCTACAGGTCTGAGTGGAGGTAGTTGCTCAGCTTGTGTCAGAAAACCCCTGTATATCCGGGGCGGCCTACAATATTGGGATGGCCTCAGAGTCTTGGAGGTCTCTCCTAATTCGTACGGTTGTGGCCAATGGAATGGGCAGAATTCCCTTGGAGATGGCACGAACAGTCATGAGGTGTGGCTCCAGCGGCCCCAGTATGTAGGGTGTGTGGGCCAAGACTGTGGGGACAGAAGTCTGAAAACACAAACTCGGCTTATGTTTTTTGATGTATGTATGGCAGGCACGATCTACAGACTGCATAAATCTCTTCAGGGTAAACTTTGGGATATGAACAAAGGGGGAGTGTGAGGCGCATGCTCAACCTTTTGTCTCTGGATTTTGTGGCACCACTGGCCGTGGAATGTCGGGGAGACCTCAAAGGCCATGGATGAGTCTCCCTCTCTGGCGTTTTAGCCCAATGCAAGAGTTTGGGGTCATTCTGTGGATGGAAAGAGACATTTCTGTTTTTATACCTCAGGTGTGCCTCCAAAGGAGTGTTTCCAGAGCAGATCCCTGGGGAGGGGCAACAGGACAGCCCAAACTCTGGTTAAGATTGGGGGCCTAGTGGCATCACAAGCCCCATGTGCCGGCTCTTGGTCCAGCCACTGATAGGCCTTACTTTAGGAAAGGGCTCACGCTGAGGGTCACAATGTGTGTTTGTGCCCATCACAGCCCTCAAGCATAGGTGGGGCCTCATTGGACACACTGGTTTCTCTTACACTGAACGTTGGACAATATGCCAACCACAAGGTGTCTTGCTATAGGGAAGGAGGAGTTCTGATTTTTGCATCACGTTCACCCCTGGGCAGTGATTGGAGATAAGGTCTAGGCTCTGAAGCCTGAAAGCCGAGATTGGGAAGAGATGAAGAGCTAGGTCATGGCGGATCTGAATGTGCTCAGTGTGTGGCCAGCTGTCTGGGTGTGTGTCAGGACATCCAGGCTCAGGCTGTCAGACAGGGCGTTAGTGCCCAGGGTAGACTGTATAATTGGGGTACAGCTGAGTGGTGTGCAGTTGATCCTCATTTGGGGTTTCTGGGGAGCCACAGAGGGCAACTTTTTTTTTTTCTTGAGGGCAGGCAGAGTACTGCATTGTGAC
>NW_028134218.1:0-61000 GCF_964662115.1 Mustela nivalis | reverse complement strand
GTCTGGTTCAATCTTCTTCTCTGGGGACATCGATCTATGTTATGAGTGGAGGTAGATGCTCAGCTGGTATCTACTGCCCTTTTTTGTCCCGGGCAACCAACACTATTGCAATGTCCGCAGGGACTTTGGAGGGTTCTCCTAATTTGTACTATTTTTGACAATGGAATGGTCAGAATTCCCATGAAATGGGTGGGCACAGTCCTAATGTGTGGCTCCAGGGGTCCCAACCTGGGGGGAGTGTGGCCAAGGACTTTGGCGACAGAACTCTGAAAACACAAACTCAGCCTAGGTTTGGGGAGGTAGGCATGGCATGCCCGATCTACAAACCAGGAGTAGAACTCTTCAGGATATGAAGAAGGAGAAGTCTGAGGCGCTTGCTCAGGCTTTTGTCTCTGGATTTTGTATCAGCGATGGCCGAGGAATGTCGGGGAGGCCTCATGGGCCATGGACGAATCTTCCTCTCTGAGGATTTGGCCCGATTCCCAATTGCTTTTCGTCAAACTGTGGGATGGGAGGACTCATTTCAGGTTTGTTACCTCAGGTGACCCACCAAAAGAGGAATTCCAAAGCCAAGCCGTGGGGAAGACTGAAGGGACAACCCGAACTATGGTTAAAAATTGGGGCCTAGGGGCATGGCAAGCCCAATATGCTATCTCTTCATCCAGCCACTGAGTGGCCTTACTTGAGGACTGGGCTCAGCCTGAGGGTCACAATGTGTGTTTGTGACCAATGTGGCCCGCGAGCATGGGCGGGGCCTCATGGGCCACACTGGTTCAACGACACTAAACGTTGGACAACATGCCAACCACAAGGTTTCTTGCCATGGGGAAGGAGTTCTGATTTCTGCATCACCTTCAACCTTGGGCACTGATTGGAGATAAGGTCTAGGTTCTGAAACCTGAAAACCGAGGTTGGGAAGAAATGACGACCTAAGGCCATGGCGGCTGGATGTGCTCAGTGTGCGGCCAGCTGTCTGGGAGGGGCCAGGGGCTCCAGGCTCAGGCTGTGTCAGAAAGGGCATTAGTGCCCTGGTCAGCCTATGTATTTGGGGTACAGCCAAGTTCGGTGCAGGTTGATCCTCATTTGGGGTTACTGGGTAGCCCCAGAGGACAATGTTTTTCTTCTGGAGGGCCGGCAGAGTGCTGCATTGTAGTTCTGGATTGCCAAACTGTTGGGATTGTGGGCAAGTAGTCTGACGACAAAAGTCTGAGAACACAAGCTAGGCTTAGGTTTCTGGGTGAGGCCATGGCAGGCACAATCTACAGACCTGAATCGAGATCTCGTGCATCTGAAGTCAGGGCGAGGATCAGACGATCGCTCAGGTTGGAGTTTCTGTCCCTGATGGCCCCTTCATGAATGGGGGGGGGCATCACGAGGCCATGGGTGTTTTCCCACGATGGGAGTTGTGAGAAGCTGCATATTGCAGAGAGTCTTCTGCAGGACAATTGAGACCTGTTGTTTGGCTCCAGGCCAATGATTCTGAGCAGGGTTCTAAGGATGGATGGATGGGTAGCCCACCTCGCATTCCAATTGTCTCCTAGCAACAAGACAGGTTAGATCTCCTGGATCTGTGGGGAGCAACCGAAAACGCTGAGTTGAAATGGACACCCCTGGGGATGGGTCCTAACGTGCTTTTGTATCTATGGAGACCCTGGAATGAAGCGGTGGCACTGGGGCCCTAAAGGGTTCTCCTAAACAGAGGCTTTGACACAGCTCCAACGTGCAAATTTCCCATGTGTAGATGAGATGTTTTCTGATGGGTGAGTCTAGAAACAGCTATATGCTGCTTTTGAAATCCAGGCCTCTGAGGAGAGATGCCTGGAAACCAAAGCAATGGATCTGATTAGTGCCTAGGGGCCTTTTCTTTCCTTTTTACCTCTGGGGACATCTGTCTATGGGTCTGAGTGCAGGTAGGTGCTCACTTGGGCTCAGATTGCCCCTGTTTTTCCTAGGAAGCCACCACTATTGAGATGGAGCAGGGACTTTGGTGGTTTATCCTATTAGAAGGGTTGTGGCCATTGGAATGGGCACACACAATTCCCTTGGAGAGGGTAAGTACAGTCCTCAGGTTTGGCTCCAGGGGCCCGAGCCTGTATGTTGTGTAGGCCAGGGCTGTTTGGACAGTTGTCTGAAAACACAAACTCGGCTTATGTACTCGGCTTATGTTTCGGGTCATAGGTATGGCAGGACTGATCTACAGACCATGAGGAGAACTCTTCGGGATTTGAAAGAAGGGCGAGTGAGGCTCCTGCCCAAGTTTTTGTCTCTTGATATCGTGTCACTCATGGTCGTGGAATTTCTGGGTGACTTCATGGGAAATGGACGAGTCTTACTCTCTGGTGGTTTGGCCCAGTCCAAAGAGTTTAGGGTCATTCTATGGGCTGGAAGAAGTCCGTTTTTTTTTTTGTTGTTGTTGTTGTTTTCTTTTTTAACCTCAGGTGTCCCACCAAATGATGGATTCCAGAGTGGAGCCCTGGGGAGGGGCGCCTGGACAATCAAAAATCTGGTTAAAAATTGGGGCCTAGGGACATGTCAAGCCCATTATGACATCAAATGGTTCAGCCACTGAGAGGACTTAAGGAGGACAGGACTCATGCTGAGGGTCACAATGCGTGTGTATGCCCTCATCGCACTCAAGAATGGGGGGGGCCTCAGGGTGAATGCTGGTTTCTCCTACACTGAACGTGCCAACCACAAGGATTCTTGCCATGGGTAAGGAGGAGTTCTGATTTCTGCATCACACTCAACTCTGGGCAGTGATTGGAGATAAGGTCTCGGTTCTGAAGCCTGAAAACTGAGGTAGGGAAGAGATGATGACCTAAGGCCATGACGGGTTTTATGTGTTCAGTGTGCGGTCAGCTTTCTGGGTGTTGGTCAGGAGGTCCGGGCTCAGGTTGTGTTCGACAGTGCATTAGTGCCCAGGTTAGACTATATAATTTGGTTAAAGTCGAGTTCTGTGTAGGTTTACCCTCATTAAAGGTGCCTGGGCAGCTCATGAGGCAATAATTTTTTTTCTAGAGGGCAGGCAGAGTGCTGCATTGTGGGTCCGGAATTGCCAAACTTGAGGGCTTCGGGGCCAGGAGTGTGAGGACGGAAGTCTGAGAAGACAAGCTAGACTTGGGTTTCAGGGCGAGGGCACGGCAGGTAACCCCTGCAGATCTGAACCACTATCTCATGCTTCTGAAGTCAGGGCGAGGATCAGACGTTGGCTCAGTTTGGAGTTCCTGTGCATGACGGCCGCTTTATGAAGTAGCGGAATTTCGGGGCCATTGAGGTTTTCCCACGTTGTGAGTTGTGGGATGCCCCCTTCAAGGATTCCTTCTGCGGGACAATTGAGACCTGTTGGACAGCTCCAGGACATCCCATATGGAATGACTCCAGAGCACCGTTCGCGGATGGATGCCTGGGAAGCCCGCCTCGCATTCCAATTGTCTCCTAACAACAAGACAGTTTTGATCTGATGGCTCTGCCGGAGCAACCGGGGTGGCTGAGTTGAAATGGACTTTCCTGAGGATGGGTCCTAATGTGTTTTTGTGTCCATGAGGGCCTTGGAATGGGGCAGTGGCACCGGGACCCTGAAGTACTCTCCTAAGCTTTGGACATGGCTCCCATGCACAGGTTTCCTTGTGGAGACGAGATGAGTTCTGATGGGTGCCTCAGGAAAACCCCTATGCTCGTATTGGAATCAGGCTTTTGAGGACACATGCCTGTAACCCAAAGCAATGGATCCTATTATGGCCTAGGGTCCTGTCTGGTTCAATCTTCTTCTCTGGGGACATCCATCTATGGTATGAGTGGATGTCGATTATCAGCTGGTGTCAGACAGTCCTTGTTTGTTCCGGGCGACCTACACTCTTGGGATGGCCTCAGGGACTTTGGAGGTTTCTCCTAATTTGTACGATTTTGGACCATGGAATGGGCAGAATTCCCATGGATTGGTAGGCAGAGTCCTAATGTGTGGCTCCAGGCGCCTGGCCTGAAGCGTGTGTGGCCCAAGATTTTGAGGACAGAAGTCTGAAAACACAAACTCAGCTTAGGTTTGGGGACGTATGTATGGCAGGCCCGATCGACAAACCATGAGAAGAAATCTTCAGGATATGAAGAAAGTGCGAGTCTGAGTCTCTTGCTCAGGCTTTTGTCTCTGGATTTTGTATCAGCGATGGCCGAGGAATGTCGGGGAGGCCTCATGGGCCATGGACGAATCTTCCTCTCTGAGGATTTGGCCCGATTCCCAATTGCTTTTCGTCAAACTGTGGGATGGGAGGACTCATTTCAGGTTTGTTACCTCAGGTGACCCACCAAAAGAGGAATTCCAAAGCCAAGCCGTGGGGAAGACTGAAGGGACAACCCGAACTATGGTTAAAAATTGGGGCCTAGGGGCATGGCAAGCCCAATATGCTATCTCTTCATCCAGCCACTGAGTGGCCTTACTTGAGGACTGGGCTCAGCCTGAGGGTCACAATGTGTGTTTGTGACCAATGTGGCCCGCGAGCATGGGCGGGGCCTCATGGGCCACACTGGTTCAACGACACTAAACGTTGGACAACATGCCAACCACAAGGTTTCTTGCCATGGGGAAGGAGTTCTGATTTCTGCATCACCTTCAACCTTGGGCACTGATTGGAGATAAGGTCTAGGTTCTGAAACCTGAAAACCGAGGTTGGGAAGAAATGACGACCTAAGGCCATGGCGGCTGGATGTGCTCAGTGTGCGGCCAGCTGTCTGGGAGGGGCCAGGGGCTCCAGGCTCAGGCTGTGTCAGAAAGGGCATTAGTGCCCTGGTCAGCCTATGTATTTGGGGTACAGCCAAGTTCGGTGCAGGTTGATCCTCATTTGGGGTTACTGGGTAGCCCCAGAGGACAATGTTTTTCTTCTGGAGGGCCGGCAGAGTGCTGCATTGTAGTTCTGGATTGCCAAACTGTTGGGATTGTGGGCAAGTAGTCTGACGACAAAAGTCTGAGAACACAAGCTAGGCTTAGGTTTCTGGGTGAGGCCATGGCAGGCACAATCTACAGACCTGAATCGAGATCTCGTGCATCTGAAGTCAGGGCGAGGATCAGACGATCGCTCAGGTTGGAGTTTCTGTCCCTGATGGCCCCTTCATGAATGGGGGGGGGCATCACGAGGCCATGGGTGTTTTCCCACGATGGGAGTTGTGAGAAGCTGCATATTGCAGAGAGTCTTCTGCAGGACAATTGAGACCTGTTGTTTGGCTCCAGGCCAATGATTCTGAGCAGGGTTCTAAGGATGGATGGATGGGTAGCCCACCTCGCATTCCAATTGTCTCCTAGCAACAAGACAGGTTAGATCTCCTGGATCTGTGGGGAGCAACCGAAAACGCTGAGTTGAAATGGACACCCCTGGGGATGGGTCCTAACGTGCTTTTGTATCTATGGAGACCCTGGAATGAAGCGGTGGCACTGGGGCCCTAAAGGGTTCTCCTAAACAGAGGCTTTGACACAGCTCCAACGTGCAAATTTCCCATGTGTAGATGAGATGTTTTCTGATGGGTGAGTCTAGAAACAGCTATATGCTGCTTTTGAAATCCAGGCCTCTGAGGAGAGATGCCTGGAAACCAAAGCAATGGATCTGATTAGTGCCTAGGGGCCTTTTCTTTCCTTTTTACCTCTGGGGACATCTGTCTATGGGTCTGAGTGCAGGTAGGTGCTCACTTGGGCTCAGATTGCCCCTGTTTTTCCTAGGAAGCCACCACTATTGAGATGGAGCAGGGACTTTGGTGGTTTATCCTATTAGAAGGGTTGTGGCCATTGGAATGGGCACACACAATTCCCTTGGAGAGGGTAAGTACAGTCCTCAGGTTTGGCTCCAGGGGCCCGAGCCTGTATGTTGTGTAGGCCAGGGCTGTTTGGACAGTTGTCTGAAAACACAAACTCGGCTTATGTACTCGGCTTATGTTTCGGGTCATAGGTATGGCAGGACTGATCTACAGACCATGAGGAGAACTCTTCGGGATTTGAAAGAAGGGCGAGTGAGGCTCCTGCCCAAGTTTTTGTCTCTTGATATCGTGTCACTCATGGTCGTGGAATTTCTGGGTGACTTCATGGGAAATGGACGAGTCTTACTCTCTGGTGGTTTGGCCCAGTCCAAAGAGTTTAGGGTCATTCTATGGGCTGGAAGAAGTCCGTTTTTTTTTTTGTTGTTGTTGTTGTTTTCTTTTTTAACCTCAGGTGTCCCACCAAATGATGGATTCCAGAGTGGAGCCCTGGGGAGGGGCGCCTGGACAATCAAAAATCTGGTTAAAAATTGGGGCCTAGGGACATGTCAAGCCCATTATGACATCAAATGGTTCAGCCACTGAGAGGACTTAAGGAGGACAGGACTCATGCTGAGGGTCACAATGCGTGTGTATGCCCTCATCGCACTCAAGAATGGGGGGGGCCTCAGGGTGAATGCTGGTTTCTCCTACACTGAACGTGCCAACCACAAGGATTCTTGCCATGGGTAAGGAGGAGTTCTGATTTCTGCATCACACTCAACTCTGGGCAGTGATTGGAGATAAGGTCTCGGTTCTGAAGCCTGAAAACTGAGGTAGGGAAGAGATGATGACCTAAGGCCATGACGGGTTTTATGTGTTCAGTGTGCGGTCAGCTTTCTGGGTGTTGGTCAGGAGGTCCGGGCTCAGGTTGTGTTCGACAGTGCATTAGTGCCCAGGTTAGACTATATAATTTGGTTAAAGTCGAGTTCTGTGTAGGTTTACCCTCATTAAAGGTGCCTGGGCAGCTCATGAGGCAATAATTTTTTTTCTAGAGGGCAGGCAGAGTGCTGCATTGTGGGTCCGGAATTGCCAAACTTGAGGGCTTCGGGGCCAGGAGTGTGAGGACGGAAGTCTGAGAAGACAAGCTAGACTTGGGTTTCAGGGCGAGGGCACGGCAGGTAACCCCTGCAGATCTGAACCACTATCTCATGCTTCTGAAGTCAGGGCGAGGATCAGACGTTGGCTCAGTTTGGAGTTCCTGTGCATGACGGCCGCTTTATGAAGTAGCGGAATTTCGGGGCCATTGAGGTTTTCCCACGTTGTGAGTTGTGGGATGCCCCCTTCAAGGATTCCTTCTGCGGGACAATTGAGACCTGTTGGACAGCTCCAGGACATCCCATATGGAATGACTCCAGAGCACCGTTCGCGGATGGATGCCTGGGAAGCCCGCCTCGCATTCCAATTGTCTCCTAACAACAAGACAGTTTTGATCTGATGGCTCTGCCGGAGCAACCGGGGTGGCTGAGTTGAAATGGACTTTCCTGAGGATGGGTCCTAATGTGTTTTTGTGTCCATGAGGGCCTTGGAATGGGGCAGTGGCACCGGGACCCTGAAGTACTCTCCTAAGCTTTGGACATGGCTCCCATGCACAGGTTTCCTTGTGGAGACGAGATGAGTTCTGATGGGTGCCTCAGGAAAACCCCTATGCTCGTATTGGAATCAGGCTTTTGAGGACACATGCCTGTAACCCAAAGCAATGGATCCTATTATGGCCTAGGGTCCTGTCTGGTTCAATCTTCTTCTCTGGGGACATCCATCTATGGTATGAGTGGATGTCGATTATCAGCTGGTGTCAGACAGTCCTTGTTTGTTCCGGGCGACCTACACTCTTGGGATGGCCTCAGGGACTTTGGAGGTTTCTCCTAATTTGTACGATTTTGGACCATGGAATGGGCAGAATTCCCATGGATTGGTAGGCAGAGTCCTAATGTGTGGCTCCAGGCGCCTGGCCTGAAGCGTGTGTGGCCCAAGATTTTGAGGACAGAAGTCTGAAAACACAAACTCAGCTTAGGTTTGGGGACGTATGTATGGCAGGCCCGATCGACAAACCATGAGAAGAAATCTTCAGGATATGAAGAAAGTGCGAGTCTGAGTCTCTTGCTCAGGCTTTTGTCTCTGGATTTTGTATCAGCGATGGCCGAGGAATGTCGGGGAGGCCTCATGGGCCATGGACGAATCTTCCTCTCTGAGGATTTGGCCCGATTCCCAATTGCTTTTCGTCAAACTGTGGGATGGGAGGACTCATTTCAGGTTTGTTACCTCAGGTGACCCACCAAAAGAGGAATTCCAAAGCCAAGCCGTGGGGAAGACTGAAGGGACAACCCGAACTATGGTTAAAAATTGGGGCCTAGGGGCATGGCAAGCCCAATATGCTATCTCTTCATCCAGCCACTGAGTGGCCTTACTTGAGGACTGGGCTCAGCCTGAGGGTCACAATGTGTGTTTGTGACCAATGTGGCCCGCGAGCATGGGCGGGGCCTCATGGGCCACACTGGTTCAACGACACTAAACGTTGGACAACATGCCAACCACAAGGTTTCTTGCCATGGGGAAGGAGTTCTGATTTCTGCATCACCTTCAACCTTGGGCACTGATTGGAGATAAGGTCTAGGTTCTGAAACCTGAAAACCGAGGTTGGGAAGAAATGACGACCTAAGGCCATGGCGGCTGGATGTGCTCAGTGTGCGGCCAGCTGTCTGGGAGGGGCCAGGGGCTCCAGGCTCAGGCTGTGTCAGAAAGGGCATTAGTGCCCTGGTCAGCCTATGTATTTGGGGTACAGCCAAGTTCGGTGCAGGTTGATCCTCATTTGGGGTTACTGGGTAGCCCCAGAGGACAATGTTTTTCTTCTGGAGGGCCGGCAGAGTGCTGCATTGTAGTTCTGGATTGCCAAACTGTTGGGATTGTGGGCAAGTAGTCTGACGACAAAAGTCTGAGAACACAAGCTAGGCTTAGGTTTCTGGGTGAGGCCATGGCAGGCACAATCTACAGACCTGAATCGAGATCTCGTGCATCTGAAGTCAGGGCGAGGATCAGACGATCGCTCAGGTTGGAGTTTCTGTCCCTGATGGCCCCTTCATGAATGGGGGGGGGCATCACGAGGCCATGGGTGTTTTCCCACGATGGGAGTTGTGAGAAGCTGCATATTGCAGAGAGTCTTCTGCAGGACAATTGAGACCTGTTGTTTGGCTCCAGGCCAATGATTCTGAGCAGGGTTCTAAGGATGGATGGATGGGTAGCCCACCTCGCATTCCAATTGTCTCCTAGCAACAAGACAGGTTAGATCTCCTGGATCTGTGGGGAGCAACCGAAAACGCTGAGTTGAAATGGACACCCCTGGGGATGGGTCCTAACGTGCTTTTGTATCTATGGAGACCCTGGAATGAAGCGGTGGCACTGGGGCCCTAAAGGGTTCTCCTAAACAGAGGCTTTGACACAGCTCCAACGTGCAAATTTCCCATGTGTAGATGAGATGTTTTCTGATGGGTGAGTCTAGAAACAGCTATATGCTGCTTTTGAAATCCAGGCCTCTGAGGAGAGATGCCTGGAAACCAAAGCAATGGATCTGATTAGTGCCTAGGGGCCTTTTCTTTCCTTTTTACCTCTGGGGACATCTGTCTATGGGTCTGAGTGCAGGTAGGTGCTCACTTGGGCTCAGATTGCCCCTGTTTTTCCTAGGAAGCCACCACTATTGAGATGGAGCAGGGACTTTGGTGGTTTATCCTATTAGAAGGGTTGTGGCCATTGGAATGGGCACACACAATTCCCTTGGAGAGGGTAAGTACAGTCCTCAGGTTTGGCTCCAGGGGCCCGAGCCTGTATGTTGTGTAGGCCAGGGCTGTTTGGACAGTTGTCTGAAAACACAAACTCGGCTTATGTACTCGGCTTATGTTTCGGGTCATAGGTATGGCAGGACTGATCTACAGACCATGAGGAGAACTCTTCGGGATTTGAAAGAAGGGCGAGTGAGGCTCCTGCCCAAGTTTTTGTCTCTTGATATCGTGTCACTCATGGTCGTGGAATTTCTGGGTGACTTCATGGGAAATGGACGAGTCTTACTCTCTGGTGGTTTGGCCCAGTCCAAAGAGTTTAGGGTCATTCTATGGGCTGGAAGAAGTCCGTTTTTTTTTTTGTTGTTGTTGTTGTTTTCTTTTTTAACCTCAGGTGTCCCACCAAATGATGGATTCCAGAGTGGAGCCCTGGGGAGGGGCGCCTGGACAATCAAAAATCTGGTTAAAAATTGGGGCCTAGGGACATGTCAAGCCCATTATGACATCAAATGGTTCAGCCACTGAGAGGACTTAAGGAGGACAGGACTCATGCTGAGGGTCACAATGCGTGTGTATGCCCTCATCGCACTCAAGAATGGGGGGGGCCTCAGGGTGAATGCTGGTTTCTCCTACACTGAACGTGCCAACCACAAGGATTCTTGCCATGGGTAAGGAGGAGTTCTGATTTCTGCATCACACTCAACTCTGGGCAGTGATTGGAGATAAGGTCTCGGTTCTGAAGCCTGAAAACTGAGGTAGGGAAGAGATGATGACCTAAGGCCATGACGGGTTTTATGTGTTCAGTGTGCGGTCAGCTTTCTGGGTGTTGGTCAGGAGGTCCGGGCTCAGGTTGTGTTCGACAGTGCATTAGTGCCCAGGTTAGACTATATAATTTGGTTAAAGTCGAGTTCTGTGTAGGTTTACCCTCATTAAAGGTGCCTGGGCAGCTCATGAGGCAATAATTTTTTTTCTAGAGGGCAGGCAGAGTGCTGCATTGTGGGTCCGGAATTGCCAAACTTGAGGGCTTCGGGGCCAGGAGTGTGAGGACGGAAGTCTGAGAAGACAAGCTAGACTTGGGTTTCAGGGCGAGGGCACGGCAGGTAACCCCTGCAGATCTGAACCACTATCTCATGCTTCTGAAGTCAGGGCGAGGATCAGACGTTGGCTCAGTTTGGAGTTCCTGTGCATGACGGCCGCTTTATGAAGTAGCGGAATTTCGGGGCCATTGAGGTTTTCCCACGTTGTGAGTTGTGGGATGCCCCCTTCAAGGATTCCTTCTGCGGGACAATTGAGACCTGTTGGACAGCTCCAGGACATCCCATATGGAATGACTCCAGAGCACCGTTCGCGGATGGATGCCTGGGAAGCCCGCCTCGCATTCCAATTGTCTCCTAACAACAAGACAGTTTTGATCTGATGGCTCTGCCGGAGCAACCGGGGTGGCTGAGTTGAAATGGACTTTCCTGAGGATGGGTCCTAATGTGTTTTTGTGTCCATGAGGGCCTTGGAATGGGGCAGTGGCACCGGGACCCTGAAGTACTCTCCTAAGCTTTGGACATGGCTCCCATGCACAGGTTTCCTTGTGGAGACGAGATGAGTTCTGATGGGTGCCTCAGGAAAACCCCTATGCTCGTATTGGAATCAGGCTTTTGAGGACACATGCCTGTAACCCAAAGCAATGGATCCTATTATGGCCTAGGGTCCTGTCTGGTTCAATCTTCTTCTCTGGGGACATCCATCTATGGTATGAGTGGATGTCGATTATCAGCTGGTGTCAGACAGTCCTTGTTTGTTCCGGGCGACCTACACTCTTGGGATGGCCTCAGGGACTTTGGAGGTTTCTCCTAATTTGTACGATTTTGGACCATGGAATGGGCAGAATTCCCATGGATTGGTAGGCAGAGTCCTAATGTGTGGCTCCAGGCGCCTGGCCTGAAGCGTGTGTGGCCCAAGATTTTGAGGACAGAAGTCTGAAAACACAAACTCAGCTTAGGTTTGGGGACGTATGTATGGCAGGCCCGATCGACAAACCATGAGAAGAAATCTTCAGGATATGAAGAAAGTGCGAGTCTGAGTCTCTTGCTCAGGCTTTTGTCTCTGGATTTTGTATCAGCGATGGCCGAGGAATGTCGGGGAGGCCTCATGGGCCATGGACGAATCTTCCTCTCTGAGGATTTGGCCCGATTCCCAATTGCTTTTCGTCAAACTGTGGGATGGGAGGACTCATTTCAGGTTTGTTACCTCAGGTGACCCACCAAAAGAGGAATTCCAAAGCCAAGCCGTGGGGAAGACTGAAGGGACAACCCGAACTATGGTTAAAAATTGGGGCCTAGGGGCATGGCAAGCCCAATATGCTATCTCTTCATCCAGCCACTGAGTGGCCTTACTTGAGGACTGGGCTCAGCCTGAGGGTCACAATGTGTGTTTGTGACCAATGTGGCCCGCGAGCATGGGCGGGGCCTCATGGGCCACACTGGTTCAACGACACTAAACGTTGGACAACATGCCAACCACAAGGTTTCTTGCCATGGGGAAGGAGTTCTGATTTCTGCATCACCTTCAACCTTGGGCACTGATTGGAGATAAGGTCTAGGTTCTGAAACCTGAAAACCGAGGTTGGGAAGAAATGACGACCTAAGGCCATGGCGGCTGGATGTGCTCAGTGTGCGGCCAGCTGTCTGGGAGGGGCCAGGGGCTCCAGGCTCAGGCTGTGTCAGAAAGGGCATTAGTGCCCTGGTCAGCCTATGTATTTGGGGTACAGCCAAGTTCGGTGCAGGTTGATCCTCATTTGGGGTTACTGGGTAGCCCCAGAGGACAATGTTTTTCTTCTGGAGGGCCGGCAGAGTGCTGCATTGTAGTTCTGGATTGCCAAACTGTTGGGATTGTGGGCAAGTAGTCTGACGACAAAAGTCTGAGAACACAAGCTAGGCTTAGGTTTCTGGGTGAGGCCATGGCAGGCACAATCTACAGACCTGAATCGAGATCTCGTGCATCTGAAGTCAGGGCGAGGATCAGACGATCGCTCAGGTTGGAGTTTCTGTCCCTGATGGCCCCTTCATGAATGGGGGGGGGCATCACGAGGCCATGGGTGTTTTCCCACGATGGGAGTTGTGAGAAGCTGCATATTGCAGAGAGTCTTCTGCAGGACAATTGAGACCTGTTGTTTGGCTCCAGGCCAATGATTCTGAGCAGGGTTCTAAGGATGGATGGATGGGTAGCCCACCTCGCATTCCAATTGTCTCCTAGCAACAAGACAGGTTAGATCTCCTGGATCTGTGGGGAGCAACCGAAAACGCTGAGTTGAAATGGACACCCCTGGGGATGGGTCCTAACGTGCTTTTGTATCTATGGAGACCCTGGAATGAAGCGGTGGCACTGGGGCCCTAAAGGGTTCTCCTAAACAGAGGCTTTGACACAGCTCCAACGTGCAAATTTCCCATGTGTAGATGAGATGTTTTCTGATGGGTGAGTCTAGAAACAGCTATATGCTGCTTTTGAAATCCAGGCCTCTGAGGAGAGATGCCTGGAAACCAAAGCAATGGATCTGATTAGTGCCTAGGGGCCTTTTCTTTCCTTTTTACCTCTGGGGACATCTGTCTATGGGTCTGAGTGCAGGTAGGTGCTCACTTGGGCTCAGATTGCCCCTGTTTTTCCTAGGAAGCCACCACTATTGAGATGGAGCAGGGACTTTGGTGGTTTATCCTATTAGAAGGGTTGTGGCCATTGGAATGGGCACACACAATTCCCTTGGAGAGGGTAAGTACAGTCCTCAGGTTTGGCTCCAGGGGCCCGAGCCTGTATGTTGTGTAGGCCAGGGCTGTTTGGACAGTTGTCTGAAAACACAAACTCGGCTTATGTACTCGGCTTATGTTTCGGGTCATAGGTATGGCAGGACTGATCTACAGACCATGAGGAGAACTCTTCGGGATTTGAAAGAAGGGCGAGTGAGGCTCCTGCTCAAGTTTTTGTCTCTTGATATCGTGTCACTCATGGTCGTGGAATTTCTGGGTGACTTCATGGGAAATGGACGAGTCTTACTCTCTGGTGGTTTGGCCCAGTCCAAAGAGTTTAGGGTCATTCTATGGGCTGGAAGAAGTCCGTTTTTTTTTTGTTGTTGTTGTTGTTTTCTTTTTTAACCTCAGGTGTCCCACCAAATGATGGATTCCAGAGTAGAGCCCTGGGGAGGGGCGCCTGGACAATCAAAAATCTGGTTAAAAATTGGGGCCTAGGTACATGTCAAGCCCATTATGACATCAAATGGTTCAGCCACTGAGAGGACTTAAGGAGGACAGGACTCATGCTGAGGGTCACAATGCGTGTGTATGCCCTCATCGCACTCAAGAATGGGGGGGGCCTCAGGGTGAATGCTGGTTTCTCCTACACTGAACGTGCCTACCACAAGGATTCTTGCCATGGGTAAGGAGGAGTTCTGATTTCTGCATCACACTCAACTCTGGGCAGTGATTGGAGATAAGGTCTCGGTTCTGAAGCCTGAAAACTGAGGTAGGGAAGAGATGATGACCTAAGGCCATGACGGGTTTTATGTGTTCAGTGTGCGGTCAGCTTTCTGGGTGTTGGTCAGGAGGTCCGGGCTCAGGTTGTGTTCGACAGTGCATTAGTGCCCAGGTTAGACTATATAATTTGGTTAAAGTCGAGTTCTGTGTAGGTTTACCCTCATTTAAGGTGCCTGGGCAGCTCATGAGGCAATAATTTTTTTTCTAGAGGGCAGGCAGAGTGCTGCATTGTGGGTCCGGAATTGCCAAACTTGAGGGCTTCGGGGCCAGGAGTGTGAGGACGGAAGTCTGAGAAGACAAGCTAGACTTGGGTTTCAGGGCGAGGGCACGGCAGGTAACCCCTGCAGATCTGAACCACTATCTCATGCTTCTGAAGTCAGGGCGAGGATCAGACGTTGGCTCAGTTTGGAGTTCCTGTGCATGACGGCCGCTTTATGAAGTAGCGGAATTTCGGGGCCATTGAGGTTTTCCCACGTTGTGAGTTGTGGGATGCCCCCTTCAAGGATTCCTTCTGCGGGACAATTGAGACCTGTTGGACAGCTCCAGGACATCCCATATGGAATGACTCCAGAGCACCGTTCGCGGATGGATGCCTGGGAAGCCCGCCTCGCATTCCAATTGTCTCCTAACAACAAGACAGTTTTGATCTGATGGCTCTGCCGGAGCAACCGGGGTGGCTGAGTTGAAATGGACTTTCCTGAGGATGGGTCCTAATGTGTTTTTGTGTCCATGAGGGCCTTGGAATGGGGCAGTGGCACCGGGACCCTGAAGTACTCTCCTAAGCTTTGGACATGGCTCCCATGCACAGGTTTCCTTGTGGAGACGAGATGAGTTCTGATGGGTGCCTCAGGAAAACCCCTATGCTCGTATTGGAATCAGGCTTTTGAGGACACATGCCTGTAACCCAAAGCAATGGATCCTATTATGGCCTAGGGTCCTGTCTGGTTCAATCTTCTTCTCTGGGGACATCCATCTATGGTATGAGTGGATGTCGATTATCAGCTGGTGTCAGACAGTCCTTGTTTGTTCCGGGCGACCTACACTCTTGGGATGGCCTCAGGGACTTTGGAGGTTTCTCCTAATTTGTACGATTTTGGACCATGGAATGGGCAGAATTCCCATGGATTGGTAGGCAGAGTCCTAATGTGTGGCTCCAGGCGCCTGGCCTGAAGCGTGTGTGGCCCAAGATTTTGAGGACAGAAGTCTGAAAACACAAACTCAGCTTAGGTTTGGGGACGTATGTATGGCAGGCCCGATCGACAAACCATGAGAAGAAATCTTCAGGATATGAAGAAAGTGCGAGTCTGAGTCTCTTGCTCAGGCTTTTGTCTCTGGATTTTGTATCAGCGATGGCCGAGGAATGTCGGGGAGGCCTCATGGGCCATGGACGAATCTTCCTCTCTGAGGATTTGGCCCGATTCCCAATTGCTTTTCGTCAAACTGTGGGATGGGAGGACTCATTTCAGGTTTGTTACCTCAGGTGACCCACCAAAAGAGGAATTCCAAAGCCAAGCCGTGGGGAAGACTGAAGGGACAACCCGAACTATGGTTAAAAATTGGGGCCTAGGGGCATGGCAAGCCCAATATGCTATCTCTTCATCCAGCCACTGAGTGGCCTTACTTGAGGACTGGGCTCAGCCTGAGGGTCACAATGTGTGTTTGTGACCAATGTGGCCCGCGAGCATGGGCGGGGCCTCATGGGCCACACTGGTTCAACGACACTAAACGTTGGACAACATGCCAACCACAAGGTTTCTTGCCATGGGGAAGGAGTTCTGATTTCTGCATCACCTTCAACCTTGGGCACTGATTGGAGATAAGGTCTAGGTTCTGAAACCTGAAAACCGAGGTTGGGAAGAAATGACGACCTAAGGCCATGGCGGCTGGATGTGCTCAGTGTGCGGCCAGCTGTCTGGGAGGGGCCAGGGGCTCCAGGCTCAGGCTGTGTCAGAAAGGGCATTAGTGCCCTGGTCAGCCTATGTATTTGGGGTACAGCCAAGTTCGGTGCAGGTTGATCCTCATTTGGGGTTACTGGGTAGCCCCAGAGGACAATGTTTTTCTTCTGGAGGGCCGGCAGAGTGCTGCATTGTAGTTCTGGATTGCCAAACTGTTGGGATTGTGGGCAAGTAGTCTGACGACAAAAGTCTGAGAACACAAGCTAGGCTTAGGTTTCTGGGTGAGGCCATGGCAAGCACAATCTACAGACCTGAATCGAAATCTCGTGCATCTGAAGTCAGGGCGAGGATCAGACGATCGCTCAGGTTGGAGTTTCTGTCCCTGATGGCCCCTTCATGAATGGGGGGGGGCATCACGAGGCCATGGGTGTTTTCCCACGATGGGAGTTGTGAGAAGCTGCATATTGCAGAGAGTCTTCTGCAGGACAATTGAGACCTGTTGTTTGGCTCCAGGCCAATGATTCTGAGCAGGGTTCTAAGGATGGATGGATGGGTAGCCCACCTCGCATTCCAATTGTCTCCTAGCAACAAGACAGGTTAGATCTCCTGGATCTGTGGGGAGCAACCGAAAACGCTGAGTTGAAATGGACACCCCTGGGGATGGGTCCTAACGTGCTTTTGTATCTATGGAGACCCTGGAATGAAGCGGTGGCACTGGGGCCCTAAAGGGTTCTCCTAAACAGAGGCTTTGACACAGCTCCAACGTGCAAATTTCCCATGTGTAGATGAGATGTTTTCTGATGGGTGAGTCTAGAAACAGCTATATGCTGCTTTTGAAATCCAGGCCTCTGAGGAGAGATGCCTGGAAACCAAAGCAATGGATCTGATTAGTGCCTAGGGGCCTTTTCTTTCCTTTTTACCTCTGGGGACATCTGTCTATGGGTCTGAGTGCAGGTAGGTGCTCACTTGGGCTCAGATTGCCCCTGTTTTTCCTAGGAAGCCACCACTATTGAGATGGAGCAGGGACTTTGGTGGTTTATCCTATTAGAAGGGTTGTGGCCATTGGAATGGGCACACACAATTCCCTTGGAGAGGGTAAGTACAGTCCTCAGGTTTGGCTCCAGGGGCCCGAGCCTGTATGTTGTGTAGGCCAGGGCTGTTTGGACAGTTGTCTGAAAACACAAACTCGGCTTATGTACTCGGCTTATGTTTCGGGTCATAGGTATGGCAGGACTGATCTACAGACCATGAGGAGAACTCTTCGGGATTTGAAAGAAGGGCGAGTGAGGCTCCTGCTCAAGTTTTTGTCTCTTGATATCGTGTCACTCATGGTCGTGGAATTTCTGGGTGACTTCATGGGAAATGGACGAGTCTTACTCTCTGGTGGTTTGGCCCAGTCCAAAGAGTTTAGGGTCATTCTATGGGCTGGAAGAAGTCCGTTTTTTTTTTTGTTGTTGTTGTTGTTTTCTTTTTTAACCTCAGGTGTCCCACCAAATGATGGATTCCAGAGTAGAGCCCTGGGGAGGGGCGCCTGGACAATCAAAAATCTGGTTAAAAATTGGGGCCTAGGGACATGTCAAGCCCATTATGACATCAAATGGTTCAGCCACTGAGAGGACTTAAGGAGGACAGGACTCATGCTGAGGGTCACAATGCGTGTGTATGCCCTCATCGCACTCAAGAATGGGGGGGGCCTCAGGGTGAATGCTGGTTTCTCCTACACTGAACGTGCCAACCACAAGGATTCTTGCCATGGGTAAGGAGGAGTTCTGATTTCTGCATCACACTCAACTCTGGGCAGTGATTGGAGATAAGGTCTCGGTTCTGAAGCCTGAAAACTGAGGTAGGGAAGAGATGATGACCTAAGGCCATGACGGGTTTTATGTGTTCAGTGTGCGGTCAGCTTTCTGGGTGTTGGTCAGGAGGTCCGGGCTCAGGTTGTGTTCGACAGTGCATTAGTGCCCAGGTTAGACTATATAATTTGGTTAAAGTCGAGTTCTGTGTAGGTTTACCCTCATTAAAGGTGCCTGGGCAGCTCATGAGGCAATAATTTTTTTTCTAGAGGGCAGGCAGAGTGCTGCATTGTGGGTCCGGAATTGCCAAACTTGAGGGCTTCGGGGCCAGGAGTGTGAGGACGGAAGTCTGAGAAGACAAGCTAGACTTGGGTTTCAGGGCGAGGGCACGGCAGGTAACCCCTGCAGATCTGAACCACTATCTCATGCTTCTGAAGTCAGGGCGAGGATCAGACGTTGGCTCAGTTTGGAGTTCCTGTGCATGACGGCCGCTTTATGAAGTAGCGGAATTTCGGGGCCATTGAGGTTTTCCCACGTTGTGAGTTGTGGGATGCCCCCTTCAAGGATTCCTTCTGCGGGACAATTGAGACCTGTTGGACAGCTCCAGGACATCCCATATGGAATGACTCCAGAGCACCGTTCGCGGATGGATGCCTGGGAAGCCCGCCTCGCATTCCAATTGTCTCCTAACAACAAGACAGTTTTGATCTGATGGCTCTGCCGGGGCAACCGGGGTGGCTGAGTTGAAATGGACTTTCCTGAGGATGGGTCCTAATGTGTTTTTGTGTCCATGAGGGCCTTGGAATGGGGCAGTGGCACCGGGACCCTGAAGTACTCTCCTAAGCTTTGGACATGGCTCCCATGCACAGGTTTCCTTGTGGAGACGAGATGAGTTCTGATGGGTGCCTCAGGAAAACCCCTATGCTCGTATTGGAATCAGGCTTTTGAGGACACATGCCTGTAACCCAAAGCAATGGATCCTATTATGGCCTAGGGTCCTGTCTGGTTCAATCTTCTTCTCTGGGGACATCCATCTATGGTATGAGTGGATGTCGATTATCAGCTGGTGTCAGACAGTCCTTGTTTGTTCCGGGCGACCTACACTCTTGGGATGGCCTCAGGGACTTTGGAGGTTTCTCCTAATTTGTACGATTTTGGACCATGGAATGGGCAGAATTCCCATGGATTGGTAGGCAGAGTCCTAATGTGTGGCTCCAGGCGCCTGGCCTGAAGCGTGTGTGGCCCAAGATTTTGAGGACAGAAGTCTGAAAACACAAACTCAGCTTAGGTTTGGGGACGTATGTATGGCAGGCCCGATCGACAAACCATGAGAAGAAATCTTCAGGATATGAAGAAAGTGCGAGTCTGAGTCTCTTGCTCAGGCTTTTGTCTCTGGATTTTGTATCAGCGATGGCCGAGGAATGTCGGGGAGGCCTCATGGGCCATGGACGAATCTTCCTCTCTGAGGATTTGGCCCGATTCCCAATTGCTTTTCGTCAAACTGTGGGATGGGAGGACTCATTTCAGGTTTGTTACCTCAGGTGACCCACCAAAAGAGGAATTCCAAAGCCAAGCCGTGGGGAAGACTGAAGGGACAACCCGAACTATGGTTAAAAATTGGGGCCTAGGGGCATGGCAAGCCCAATATGCTATCTCTTCATCCAGCCACTGAGTGGCCTTACTTGAGGACTGGGCTCAGCCTGAGGGTCACAATGTGTGTTTGTGACCAATGTGGCCCGCGAGCATGGGCGGGGCCTCATGGGCCACACTGGTTCAACGACACTAAACGTTGGACAACATGCCAACCACAAGGTTTCTTGCCATGGGGAAGGAGTTCTGATTTCTGCATCACCTTCAACCTTGGGCACTGATTGGAGATAAGGTCTAGGTTCTGAAACCTGAAAACCGAGGTTGGGAAGAAATGACGACCTAAGGCCATGGCGGCTGGATGTGCTCAGTGTGCGGCCAGCTGTCTGGGAGGGGCCAGGGGCTCCAGGCTCAGGCTGTGTCAGAAAGGGCATTAGTGCCCTGGTCAGCCTATGTATTTGGGGTACAGCCAAGTTCAGTGCAGGTTGATCCTCATTTGGGGTTACTGGGTAGCCCCAGAGGACAATGTTTTTCTTCTGGAGGGCCGGCAGAGTGCTGCATTGTAGTTCTGGATTGCCAAACTGTTGGGATTGTGGGCAAGTAGTCTGACGACAAAAGTCTGAGAACACAAGCTAGGCTTAGGTTTCTGGGTGAGGCCATGGCAGGCACAATCTACAGACCTGAATCGAGATCTCGTGCATCTGAAGTCAGGGCGAGGATCAGACGATCGCTCAGGTTGGAGTTTCTGTCCCTGATGGCCCCTTCATGAATGGGGGGGGGCATCACGAGGCCATGGGTGTTTTCCCACGATGGGAGTTGTGAGAAGCTGCATATTGCAGAGAGTCTTCTGCAGGACAATTGAGACCTGTTGTTTGGCTCCAGGCCAATGATTCTGAGCAGGGTTCTAAGGATGGATGGATGGGTAGCCCACCTCGCATTCCAATTGTCTCCTAGCAACAAGACAGGTTAGATCTCCTGGATCTGTGGGGAGCAACCGAAAACGCTGAGTTGAAATGGACACCCCTGGGGATGGGTCCTAACGTGCTTTTGTATCTATGGAGACCCTGGAATGAAGCGGTGGCACTGGGGCCCTAAAGGGTTCTCCTAAACAGAGGCTTTGACACAGCTCCAACGTGCAAATTTCCCATGTGTAGATGAGATGTTTTCTGATGGGTGAGTCTAGAAACAGCTATATGCTGCTTTTGAAATCCAGGCCTCTGAGGAGAGATGCCTGGAAACCAAAGCAATGGATCTGATTAGTGCCTAGGGGCCTTTTCTTTCCTTTTTACCTCTGGGGACATCTGTCTATGGGTCTGAGTGCAGGTAGGTGCTCACTTGGGCTCAGATTGCCCCTGTTTTTCCTAGGAAGCCACCACTATTGAGATGGAGCAGGGACTTTGGTGGTTTATCCTATTAGAAGGGTTGTGGCCATTGGAATGGGCACACACAATTCCCTTGGAGAGGGTAAGTACAGTCCTCAGGTTTGGCTCCAGGGGCCCGAGCCTGTATGTTGTGTAGGCCAGGGCTGTTTGGACAGTTGTCTGAAAACACAAACTCGGCTTATGTACTCGGCTTATGTTTCGGGTCATAGGTATGGCAGGACTGATCTACAGACCATGAGGAGAACTCTTCCGGATTTGAAAGAAGGGCGAGTGAGGCTCCTGCTCAAGTTTTTGTCTCTTGATATCGTGTCACTCATGGTCGTGGAATTTCTGGGTGACTTCATGGGAAATGGACGAGTCTTACTCTCTGGTGGTTTGGCCCAGTCCAAAGAGTTTAGGGTCATTCTATGGGCTGGAAGAAGTCCGTTTTTTTTTTTTGTTGTTGTTGTTGTTTTCTTTTTTAACCTCAGGTGTCCCACCAAATGATGGATTCCAGAGTAGAGCCCTGGGGAGGGGCGCCTGGACAATCAAAAATCTGGTTAAAAATTGGGGCCTAGGGACATGTCAAGCCCATTATGACATCAAATGGTTCAGCCACTGAGAGGACTTAAGGAGGACAGGACTCATGCTGAGGGTCACAATGCGTGTGTATGCCCTCATCGCACTCAAGAATGGGGGGGGCCTCAGGGTGAATGCTGGTTTCTCCTACACTGAACGTGCCAACCACAAGGATTCTTGCCATGGGTAAGGAGGAGTTCTGATTTCTGCATCACACTCAACTCTGGGCAGTGATTGGAGATAAGGTCTCGGTTCTGAAGCCTGAAAACTGAGGTAGGGAAGAGATGATGACCTAAGGCCATGACGGGTTTTATGTGTTCAGTGTGCGGTCAGCTTTCTGGGTGTTGGTCAGGAGGTCCGGGCTCAGGTTGTGTTCGACAGTGCATTAGTGCCCAGGTTAGACTATATAATTTGGTTAAAGTCGAGTTCTGTGTAGGTTTACCCTCATTTAAGGTGCCTGGGCAGCTCATGAGGCAATAATTTTTTTTCTAGAGGGCAGGCAGAGTGCTGCATTGTGGGTCCGGAATTGCCAAACTTGAGGGCTTCGGGGCCAGGAGTGTGAGGACGGAAGTCTGAGAAGACAAGCTAGACTTGGGTTTCAGGGCGAGGGCAGGGCAGGTAACCCCTGCAGATCTGAACCACTATCTCATGCTTCTGAAGTCAGGGCGAGGATCAGACGTTGGCTCAGTTTGGAGTTCCTGTGCATGACGGCCGCTTTATGAAGTAGCGGAATTTCGGGGCCATTGAGGTTTTCCCACGTTGTGAGTTGTGGGATGCCCCCTTCAAGGATTCCTTCTGCGGGACAATTGAGACCTGTTGGACAGCTCCAGGACATCCCATATGGAATGACTCCAGAGCACCGTTCGCGGATGGATGCCTGGGAAGCCCGCCTCGCATTCCAATTGTCTCCTAACAACAAGACAGTTTTGATCTGATGGCTCTGCCGGAGCAACCGGGGTGGCTGAGTTGAAATGGACTTTCCTGAGGATGGGTCCTAATGTGTTTTTGTGTCCATGAGGGCCTTGGAATGGGGCAGTGGCACCGGGACCCTGAAGTACTCTCCTAAGCTTTGGACATGGCTCCCATGCACAGGTTTCCTTGTGGAGACGAGATGAGTTCTGATGGGTGCCTCAGGAAAACCCCTATGCTCGTATTGGAATCAGGCTTTTGAGGACACATGCCTGTAACTCAAAGCAATGGATCCTATTATGGCCTAGGGTCCTGTCTGGTTCAATCTTCTTCTCTGGGGACATCCATCTATGGTATGAGTGGATGTCGATTATCAGCTGGTGTCAGACAGTCCTTGTTTGTTCCGGGCGACCTACACTATTGGGATGGCCTCAGGGACTTTGGAGGTTTCTCCTAATTTGTACGATTTTGGACCATGGAATGGGCAGAATTCCCATGGATTGGTAGGCAGAGTCCTAATGTGTGGCTCCAGGCGCCAAGCCTGGAGCGTGTGTGGCCCAAGATTTTGAGGACAGAAGTCTGAAAACACAAACTCAGCTTAGGTTTGGGGACGTATGTATGGCAGGCCCGATCGACAAACCATGAGAAGAAATCTTCAGGATATGAAGAAAGTGCGAGTCTGAGGCGCTTGCTCAGGCTTTTGTCTCTGGATTTTGTATCAGCGATGGCCGAGGAATGTCGGGGAGGCCTCATGGGCCATGGACGAATCTTCCTCTCTGAGGATTTGGCCCGATTCCCAATTGCTTTTCGTCAAACTGTGGGATGGGAGGACTCATTTCAGGTTTGTTACCTCAGGTGTCCCACCAAAAGAGGAATTCCAAAGCCAAGCCGTGGGGAAGACTGAAGGGACAACCCGAACTATGGTTAAAAATTGGGGCCTAGGGGCATGGCAAGCCCAATATGCTATCTCTTCATCCAGCCACTGAGTGGCCTTACTTGAGGACTGGGCTCAGCCTGAGGGTCACAATGTGTGTTTGTGACCAATGTGGCCCGCGAGCATGGGCGGGGCCTCATGGGCCACACTGGTTTCAAGGACACTGAACGTTGGACAACATGCCAACCACAAGGTTTCTTGCCATGGGGAAGGAGTTCTGATTTCTGCATCACCTTCAACCTTGGGCACTGATTGGAGATAAGGTCTAAATTCTGAAACCTGAAAACCGAGGTTGGGAAGAGATGACGACTTAAGGCCATGGAGGCTGGATGTGCTCAATGTGCGGCCAGCTGTCTGGGAGGGGCCAGGGGCTCCAGGCTCAGGCTGTGTCAGAAAGGGCATTAGTGCCCTGGTCAGCCTATGTATTTGGGGTACAGCCAAGTTCGGTGCAGGTTGATCCTCATTTGGGGTTACTGGGTAGCCACAGAGGACAATGTTTTTCTTCTGGAGGGCCGGCAGAGTGCTGCATTGTAGTTCTGGATTGCCAAACTGGAGGGATTGTGGGCAAGTAGTCTGACGACAAAAGTCTGAGAACACAAGCTAGGCTTAGGTTTCTGGGTGAGGCCATGGCAGGCACAATCTACAGACCTGAATCGAGATCTCGTGCATCTGAAGTCAGGGCGAGGATCAGACGATCGCTCAGGTTGGAGTTTCTGTCCCTGATGGCCCCTTCATGAATGGGGGGGGGGCATCACGAGGCCATGGGTGTTTTCCTACGATGGGAGTTGTGAGAAGCTGCATATTGCAGAGAGTCTTCTGCAGGACAATTGAGACCTGTTGTTTGGCTCCAGGCCAATGATTCTGAGCAGGGTTCTAAGGATGGATGGATGGGTAGCCCACCTCGCATTCCAATTGTCTCCTAGCAACAAGACAGGTTAGATCTCCTGGATCTGTGGGGAGCAACCGAAAACGCTGAGTTGAAATGGACACCCCTGGGGATGGGTCCTAACGTGCTTTTGTATCTATGGAGACCTTGGAATGAAGCGGTGGCACTGGGGCCCTAAAGTGTTCTCCTAAACAGAGGCTTTGACACAGCTCCAACGTGCAAATTTCCCATGTGTAGATGAGATGTTTTCTGATGGGTGAGTCTAGAAACAGCTATATGCTGCTTTTGAAATCCAGGCCTCTGAGGAGAGATGCCTGGAAACCAAAGCAATGGATCTGATTAGTGCCTAGGGGCCTTTTCTTTCCTTTTTACCTCTGGGGACATCTGTCTATGGGTCTGAGTGCAGGTAGGTGCTCACTTGGGCTCAGATTGCCCCTGTTTTTCCTAGGAAGCCACCACTATTGAGATGGAGCAGGGACTTTGGTGGTTTATCCTATTAGAAGGGTTGTGGCCATTGGAATGGGCACACACAATTCCCTTGGAGAGGGTAAGTACAGTCCTCAGGTTTGGCTCCAGGGGCCCGAGCCTGTATGTTGTGTAGGCCAGGGCTGTTTGGACAGTTGTCTGAAAACACAAACTCGGCTTATGTTTCGGGTCATAGGTATGGCAGGACTGATCTACAGACCATGAGGAGAACTCTTCGGGATTTGAAAGAAGGGCGAGTGAGGCTCCTGCTCAAGTTTTTATCTCTTGATATCGTGTCACTCATGGTCGTGGAATTTCTGGGTGACTTCATGGGAAATGGACGAGTCTTACTCTCTGGTGGTTTGGCCCAGTCCAAAGAGTTTAGGGTCATTCTATGGGCTGGAAGAAGTCCGTTTTTTTTTTTGTTGTTGTTGTTGTTTTCTTTTTTAACCTCAGGTGTCCCACCAAATGATGGATTCCAGAGTAGAGCCCTGGGGAGGGGCGCCTGGACAATCAAAAATCTGGTTAAAAATTGGGGCCTAGGGACATGTCAAGCCCATTATGACATCAAATGGTTCAGCCACTGAGAGGACTTAAGGAGGACAGGACTCATGCTGAGGGTCACAATGCGTGTGTATGCCCTCATCGCACTCAAGAATGGGGGGGGCCTCAGGGTGAATGCTGGTTTCTCCTACACTGAACGTGCCAACCACAAGTATTCTTGCCATGGGTAAGGAGGAGTTCTGATTTCTGCATCACACTCAACTCTGGGCAGTGATTGGAGATAAGGTCTCGGTTCTGAAGCCTGAAAACTGAGGTAGGGAAGAGATGATGACCTAAGGCCATGACGGGTTTTATGTGTTCAGTGTGCGGTCAGCTTTCTGGGTGTTGGTCAGGAGGTCCGGGCTCAGGTTGTGTTCGACAGTGCATTAGTGCCCAGGTTAGACTATATAATTTGGTTAAAGTCGAGTTCTGTGTAGGTTTACCCTCATTTAAGGTGCCTGGGCAGCTCATGAGGCAATAATTTTTTTTCTAGAGGGCAGGCAGAGTGCTGCATTGTGGGTCCGGAATTGCCAAACTTGAGGGCTTCGGGGCCAGGAGTGTGAGGACGGAAGTCTGAGAAGACAAGCTAGACTTGGGTTTCAGGGCGAGGGCACGGCAGGTAACCCCTGCAGATCTGAACCACTATCTCATGCTTCTGAAGTCAGGGCGAGGATCAGACGTTGGCTCACGTTGGAGTTCCTGTGCATGACGGCCGCTTTATGAAGGGAGCGGAATCTCGGGGCCATTGAGGTTTTCCCACGTTGGGAGTTGTGGGATGCCCCCTTCAAGGATTCCTTCTGCGGGACAATTGAGACCTGTTGGACAGCTCCAGGACATCCCATATGGAATGACTCCAGAGCACCGTTCGCGGATGGATGCCTGGGAAGCCCGCCTCGCATTCCAATTGTCTCCTAACAACAAGACAGTTTTGATCTGATGGCTCTGCCGGAGCAACCGGGGTGGCTGAGTTGAAATGGACTTTCCTGAGGATGGGTCCTAATGTGTTTTTGTGTCCATGAGGGCCTTGGAATGGGGCGGTGGCACCGGGACCCTGAAGTACTCTCCTAAGCTTTGGACATGGCTCCCATGCACAGGTTTCCTTGTGGAGACGAGATGAGTTCTGATGGGTGCCTCAGGAAAACCCCTATGCTCGTATTGGAATCAGGCTTTTGAGGACACATGCCTGTAACCCAAAGCAATGGATCCTATTATGGCCTAGGGTCCTGTCTGGTTCAATCTTCTTCTCTGGGGACATCCATCTATGGTATGAGTGGATGTCGATTATCAGCTGGTGTCAGACAGTCCTTGTTTGTTCCGGGCGACCTACACTATTGGGATGGCCTCAGGGACTTTGGAGGTTTCTCCTAATTTGTACGATTTTGGACCATGGAATGGGCAGAATTCCCATGGATTGGTAGGCAGAGTCCTAATGTGTGGCTCCAGGCGCCAAGCCTGGAGCGTGTGTGGCCCAAGATTTTGAGGACAGAAGTCTGAAAACACAAACTCAGCTTAGGTTTGGGGACGTATGTATGGCAGGCCCGATCGACAAACCATGAGAAGAAATCTTCAGGATATGAAGAAAGTGCGAGTCTGAGGCGCTTGCTCAGGCTTTTGTCTCTGGATTTTGTATCAGCGATGGCCGAGGAATGTCGGGGAGGCCTCATGGGCCATGGACGAATCTTCCTCTCTGAGGATTTGGCCCGATTCCCAATTGCTTTTCGTCAAACTGTGGGATGGGAGGACTCATTTCAGGTTTGTTACCTCAGGTGTCCCACCAAAAGAGGAATTCCAAAGCCAAGCCGTGGGGAAGACTGAAGGGACAACCCGAACTATGGTTAAAAATTGGGGCCTAGGGGCATGGCAAGCCCAATATGCTATCTCTTCATCCAGCCACTGAGTGGCCTTACTTGAGGACTGGGCTCAGCCTGAGGGTCACAATGTGTGTTTGTGACCAATGTGGCCCGCGAGCATGGGCGGGGCCTCATGGGCCACACTGGTTTCAAGGACACTGAACGTTGGACAACATGCCAACCACAAGGTTTCTTGCCATGGGGAAGGAGTTCTGATTTCTGCATCACCTTCAACCTTGGGCACTGATTGGAGATAAGGTCTAGGTTCTGAAACCTGAAAACCGAGGTTGGGAAGAGATGACGACCTAAGGCCATGGAGGCTGGATGTGCTCAATGTGCGGCCAGCTGTCTGGGAGGGGCCAGGGGCTCCAGGCTCAGGCTGTGTCAGAAAGGGCATTAGTGCCCTGGTCAGCCTATGTATTTGGGGTGCAGCCAAGGTCGGTGCAGGTTGATCCTCATTTGGGGTTACTGGGTAGCCCCAGAGGACAATGTTTTTCTTCTGGAGGGCCAGCAGAGTGCTGTATTGTAGTTCTGGATTGCCAGACTGTTGGGATTGTGGGCAAGTAGTGTGACGACAAAAGTCTGAGAACACAAGCTAGGCTTAGGTTTCTGGGTGAGGCCATGGCAGGCACAATCTACAGACCTGAATCGAGATCTCGTGCATCTGAAGTCAGGGCGAGGATCAGACGATCGCTCCGGTTGGAGTTTCTGTCCCTGATGGCCCCTTCATGAATGGGGGGGCATCACGAGGCCATGGGTGTTTTCCCACGATGGGAGTTGTGAGAAGCTGCAAATTGCAGAGAGTCTTCTGCAGGACAATTGAGACCTGTTGTTTGTCTCCAGGCCAATGATTCTGAGCAGGGTTCTAAGGATGGATGGATTGGTAGCCCACCTCGCATTCCTATTGTCTCCTAGCAACAAGACAGGTTAGATCTCCTGGATCTGTGGGGAGCAACCGAAAACGCTGAGTTGAAATGGATACCCCTGGGGATGGGTCCTAACGTGCTTTTGTATCTATGGAGACCTTGGAATGAAGCGGTGGCACTGGGGCCCTAAAGGGTTCTCCTAAACAGAGGCTTTGACACAGCTCCAACGTGCAAATTTCCCATGTGTAGATGAGATCTTTTCTGATGGGTGAGTCACGAAACAGCTATATGCTGCTTTTGAAATCCAGGCCGCTGAGGAGAGATGCCTGGAAACCAAAGCAATGGATCTGATTAGTGCCTAGGGGCCTTTTCTTTCCTTTTTACCTCTGGGGACATCTGTCTATGGGTCTGAGTGCAGGTAGGTGCTCACTTGGGCTCAGATTGCCCCTATTTTTCCTAGGAAGCCACCACTATTGAGATGGAGCAGGGACTTTGGTGGTTTATCCTATTAGAAGGGTTGTGGCCATTGGAATGGGCACACACAATTCCCTTGGAGAGGGCAAGTACAGTCCTCAGGTTTGGCTCCAGGGGCCCGAGCCTGTAGGTTGTGTAGGCCAGGGCTGTTTGGACAGTTGTCTGAAAACACAAATTCGGCTTATGTTTCGGGTCATAGGTATGGCAGGACTGATCTACAGACCATGAGGAGAACTCTTCGGGATTTGAAAGAAGGGCGAGTGAGGCTCCTGCTCAAGTTTTTATCTCTTGATATCGTGTCACTCATGGTCGTGGAATTTCTGGGTGACTTCATGGGAAATGGACGAGTATTACTCTCTGGTGGTTTGGCCCAGTCCAAAGAGTTTGCGTTCATTCTGTGGGCTGGAAGAAGTCCGTTTTGTTTTTTTTTTTGTTGTTGTTGTTGTTTTCCTTTTCAACCTCAGGTGTCCCACCAAATGATGGATTCCAGAGTAGAGCCCTGGGAGGGGCGCCTGGACAAGCAGAAATCTGGTTAAAAATTGGGGCCTAGGGACATGTCAAGCCCATTATGACATCAAATGGTTCAGCCACTGAGAGGACTTACTAGAGGACAGGACTCATGCTGAGGGTCACAATGCGTGTGTATGCCCTCGTCGCTCTCAAGAATGGGGGGGGCCTCAGGGTGAATGCTGGTTTCTCCTACACTGAACGTGCCAACCACAAGGATTCTTGCCATGGGTAAGGAGGAGTTCTGATTTCTGCATCACACTCACCCCTGGACAGTGATTGGAGATAAGGTCTCGGTTCTGAAGCCTGAAAACTGAGGTAGGGAAGAGATGATGACCTAAGGCCATGGCGGGTTTTTTGTGTTCAGTGTGCGGTCAGCTTTCTGGGCGTTGGTCAGGAGGTCCGGGCTCAGGTTGTGTTCGACAGTGCATTAGTGCCCAGGTTAGACTATATAATTTGGTTAAAGTCGAGTGCTGTGTAGGTTTACCCTCATTTAAGGTGCCTGGGCAGCTCATGAGGCAATAATTTTTTTTCTAGAGGGCAGGCAGAGTGCTGCATTGTGGGTCCGGAATTGCCAAACTTGAGGGCTTCGGGGCCAGGAGTGTGTGGACGGAAGTCTGAGAAGACAAGCTAGACTTGGGTTTCAGGGCGAGGGCTTGGGAGGTACCCCCTGCAGATCTGAACCACTATCTCATGCTTCTGAAGTCAGGGCGAGGATCAGACGTTGGCTCAGGTTGGAGTTCCTGTGCATGACGGCCGCTTTATGAAGGGAGCGGAATCTCGGGGCCATTGAGGTTTTCCCACGTTGGGAGTTATGGGATGCCCCCTTCAAGGAATCCTTCTGCGGGACAATTGAGACCTGTTGGACAGCTCCAGGACATCCCATATGGAATGACTCCAGAGCACTGTTCGCGGATGGATGCCTGGGAAGCCCGCCTCCCATTCCAATTGTCTCCTAGCAACAAGACAGTTTTGATCTGATGGCTCTGCCGGAGCAACCGGGGTGGCTGAGTTGAAATGGACTTTCCTGAGGATGGGTCCTAATGTGTTTTTGTGTCCATGAGGGCCTTGGAATGGGGCGGTGGCACCGGGACCCTGAAGTACTCTCCTAAGCTTTGGACATGGCTCCCATGCACAGGTTTCCTTGTGGAGACGAGATGAGTTCTGATGGGTGCCTCAGGAAAACCCCTATGCTCGTATTGGAATCAGGCTTTTGAGGACACATGCCTGTAACCCAAAGCAATGGATCCTATTATGGCCTAGGGTCCTGTCTGGTTCAATCTTCGTCTCTGGGGACATCCATCTATGGTATGAGTGGATGTCGATTATCAGCTGGTGTCAGACAGTCCTTGTTTGTTCCGGGCGACCTACACTATTGGGATGGCCTCAGGGACTTTGGAGGTTTCTCCTAATTTGTACGATTTTGGACCATGGAATGGGGAGAATTCCCATGGATTGGTAGGCAGAGTCCTAATGTGTGGCTCCAGGCGCCTGGCCTGAAGCGTGTGTGGCCCAAGATTTTGAGGACAGAAGTCTGAAAACACAAACTCAGCTTAGGTTTGGGGACGTATGTATGGCAGGCCCGATCGACAAACCATGAGAAGAAATCTTCAGGATATGAAGAAAGTGCGAGTCTGAGGCGCTTGCTCAGGCTTTTGTCTCTGGATTTTGTATCAGCGATGGCCGAGGAATGTCGGGGAGGCCTCATGGGCCATGGACGAATCTTCCTCTCTGAGGATTTGGCCCGATTCCCAATTGCTTTTCGTCAAACTGTGGGATGGGAGGACTCATTTCAGGTTTGTTACCTCAGGTGTCCCACCAAAAGAGGAATTCCAAAGCCAAGCCGTGGGGAATACTGAAGTGACAACCCGAACTATGGTTAAAAATTGGGGCCTAGGGGCATGGCAAGCCCAATATGCTATCTCTTCATCCAGCCACTGAGTGGCCTTACTTGAGGACTGGGCTCAGCCTGAGGGTCACAATGTGTGTTTGTGACCAATGTGGCCCGCGAGCATGGGCGGGGCCTCATGGGCCACACTGGTTTCAACGACACTGAACGTTGGACAACATGCCAACCACAAGGTTTCTTGCCATGGGGAAGGAGTTCTGATTTCTGCATCACCTTCAACCTTGGGCACTGATTGGAGATAAGGTCTAGGTTCTGAAACCTGAAAACCGAGGTTGGGAAGAGATGACGACCTAACGCCATGGCGGCTGGATGTGCTCAATGTGCGGCCAGCTGTCTGGGAGGGGCCAGGGGCTCCAGGCTCAGGCTGTGTCAGAAAGGGCATTAGTGCCCTTGTCAGCCTATGTATTTGGGGTACAGCCAAGGTCGGTGCAGGTTGATCCTCATTTGGGGTTACTGGGTAGTCCCAGAGGACAATGTTTTTCTTCTGGAGGGCTGGCAGAGTGCTGCATTGTAGTTCTGGATTGCCAAACTGTTGGGATTGTGGGCAAGTAGTCTGACGACAAAAGTCTGAGAACACAAGCTAGGCTTAGGTTTCTGGGTGAGGCCATGGCAGGCACAATCTACAGACCTGAATCGAGATCTCGTGCATCTGAAGTCAGGGCGAGGATCAGACGATCGCTCAGGTTGGAGTTTCTGTCCCTGATGGCCCCTTCATGAATGGGGGGGGCATCACGAGGCCATGGGTGTTTTCCCACGATGGGTGTTGTGAGAAGCTGCAAACTGCAGAGAGTCTTCTGCAGGACAATTGAGACCTGTTGTTTGGCTCCAGGCCAATGATTCTGAGCAGGGTTCTAAGGATGGATGGATTGGTAGCCCACCTCGCATTCCTATTGTCTCCTAGCAACAAGACAGGTTAGATCTCCTGGATCTGTGGGGAGCAACCGAAAACGCTGAGTTGAAATGGATACCCCTGGGGATGGGTCCTAACGTGCTTTTGTATCTATGGAGACCTTGGAATGAAGCGGTGGCACTGGGGCCCTAAAGGGTTCTCCTAAACAGAGGCTTTGACACAGCTCCAACGTGCAAATTTCCCATGTGTAGATGAGATCTTTTCTGATGGGTGAGTCAAGAAACAGCTATATGCTGCTTTTGAAATCCAGGCCTCTGAGGAGAGATGCCTGGAAACCAAAGCAATGGATCTGATTAGTGCCTAGGGGCCTTTTCTTTCCTTTTTACCTCTGGGGACATCTGTCTATGGGTCTGAGTGCAGGTAGGTGCTCACTTGGGCTCAGATTGCCCCTGTTTTTCCTAGGAAGCCACCACTATTGAGATGGAGCAGGTACTTTGGAGGTTTATCCTATTAGAAGGGTTGTGGCCATTGGAATGGGCACACACAATTCCCTTGGAGAGGGTAAGTACAGTCCTCAGGTTTGGCTCCAGGGGCCCGAGCCTGTAGGTTGTGTAGGCCAGGGCTGTTTGGACAGTTGTCTGAAAACACAAACTCGGCTTATGTTTCGGGTCATAGGTATGGCAGGACTGATCTACAGACCATGAGGAGAACTCTTCGGGTTTTGAAAGAAGGGCGAGTGAGGCTCCTGCTCAAGTTTTTGTCTCTTGATATCGTGTCACTCATGGTCGTGGAATTTCTGGGTGACTTCATGGGAAATGGACGAGTCTTACTCTCTGGTGGTTTGGCCCAGTCCAAAGAGTTTAGGGTCATTCTATGGGCTGGAAGAAGTCCGTTTTTTTTTTGTTGTTGTTGTTGTTTTCTTTTTTAACCTCAGGTGTCCCACCAAATGATGGATTCCAGAGTAGAGCCCTGGGGAGGGGCGCCTGGACAATCAAAAATCTGGTTAAAAATTGGGGCCTAGGGACATGTCCAGCCCATTATGACATCAAATGGTTCAGCCACTGAGAGGACTTACTAGAGGACAGGACTCATGCTGAGGGTCACAATGCGTGTGTATGCCCTCGTCGCTCTCAAGAATGGGGGGGGCCTCAGGGTGAATGCTGGTTTCTCCTACACTGAACGTGCCAACCACAAGGATTCTTGCCATGGGTAAGGAGGAGTTCTGATTTCTGCATCACACTCAACTCTGGGCAGTGATTGGAGATAAGGTCTCGGTTCTGAAGCCTGAAAACTGAGGTAGGGAAGAGATGATGACCTAAGGCCATGACGGGTTTTATGTGTTCAGTGTGCGGTCAGCTTTCTGGGTGTTGGTCAGGAGGTCCGGGCTCAGGTTGTGTTCGAAAGTGCATTAGTGCCCAGGTTAGACTATATAATTTGGTTAAAGTCGAGTTCTGTGTAGGTTTACCCTCATTTAAGGTGCCTGGGCAGCTCATGAGGCAATAATTTTTTTTCTAGCGGGCAGGCAGAGTGCTGCATTGTGGGTCCGGAATTGCCAAACTTGAGGGCTTCGGGGCCAGGAGTGTGAGGACGGAAGTCTGAGAAGACAAGCTAGACTTGGGTTTCAGGGCGAGGGCACGGCAGGTACCCCCTGCAGATCTGAACCAATATCTCATGCTTCTGAAGTCAGGGCGAGGATCAGACGTTGGCTCAGGTTGGAGTTCCTGTGCATGACGGCCGCTTTATGAAGGGAGCGGAATCTCGGGGCCATTGAGGTTTTCCCACGTTGGGAGTTGTGGGATGCCCCCTTCAAGGATTCCTTCTGCGGGACAATTGAGACCTGTTGGACAGCTCCAGGACATCCCATATGGAATGACTCCAGAGCACCGTTCGCGGATGGATGCCAGGGAAGCCCGCCTCCCATTCCTATTGTCTCCTAGCAACAAGACAGTTTTGATCTGATGGCTCTGCCGGAGCAACCGTGGTGGCTGAGTTGAAATGGACTTTCCTGAGGATGGGTCCTAATGTGTTTTTGTGTCCATGAGGGCCTTGGAATGGGGCGGTGGCACCGGGACCCTGAAGTACTCTCCTAAGCTTTGGACATGGCTCCCATGCACAGGTTTCCTTGTGGAGACGAGATGAGTTCTGATGGGTGCCTCAGGAAAACCCCTATGCTCGTATTGGAATCAGGCTTTTGAGGACACATGCCTGTAACCCAAAGCAATGGATCCTATTATGGCCTAGGGTCCTGTCTGGTTCAATCTTCTTCTCTGGGGACATCCATCTATGGTATGAGTGGATGTCGATTATCAGCTGGTGTCAGACAGTCCTTGTTTGTTCCGGGCGACCTACACTATTGGGATGGCCTCAGGGACTTTGGAGGTTTCTCCTAATTTGTACGATTTTGGACCATGGAATGGGGAGAATTCCCATGGATTGGTAGGCAGAGTCCTAATGTGTGGCTCCAGGCGCCTGGCCTGAAGCGTGTGTGGCCCAAGATTTTGAGGACAGAAGTCTGAAAACACAAACTCAGCTTAGGTTTGGGGACGTATGTATGGCAGGCCCGATCGACAAACCATGAGAAGAAATCTTCAGGATATGAAGAAAGTGTGAGTCTGAGGCGCTTGCTCAGGCTTTTGTCTCTGGATTTTGTATCAGCGATGGCCGAGGAATGTCGGGGAGGCCTCATGGGCCATGGACGAATCTTCCTCTCTGAGGATTTGGCCCGATTCCCAATTGCTTTTCGTCAAACTGTGGGATGGGAGGACTCATTTCAGGTTTGTTACCTCAGGTGTCCCACCAAAAGAGGAATTCCAAAGCCAAGCCGTGGGGAAGACTGAAGGGACAACCCGAACTATGGTTAAAAATTGGGGCCTAGGGGCATGGCAAGCCCAATATGCTATCTCTTCATCCAGCCACTGAGTGGCCTTACTTGAGGACTGGGCTCAGCCTGAGGGTCACAATGTGTGTTTGTGACCAATGTGGCCCGCGAGCATGGGCGGGGCCTCATGGGCCACACTGGTTTCAACGACACTGAACGTTGGACAACATGCCAACCACAAGGTTTCTTGCCATGGGGAAGGAGTTCTGATTTCTGCATCACCTTCAACCTTGGGCACTGATTGGAGATAAGGTCTAGGTTCTGAAACCTGAAAACCGAGGTTGGGAAGAGATGACGACCTAAGGCCATGGCGGCTGGATGTGCTCAATGTGCGGCCAGCTGTCTGGGAGGGGCCAGGGGCTCCAGGCTCAGGCTGTGTCAGAAAGGGCATTAGTGCCCTGGTCAGCCTATGTATTTGGGGTACAGCCAAGGTCGGTGCAGGTTGATCCTCATTTGGGGTTACTGGGTAGTCCCAGAGGACAATGTTTTTCTTCTGGAGGGCTGGCAGAGTGCTGCATTGTAGTTCTGGATTGCCAAACTGTTGGGATTGTGGGCAAGTAGTCTGACGACAAAAGTCTGAGAACACAAGCTAGGCTTAGGTTTCTGGGTGAGGCCATGGCAGGCACAATCTACAGACCTGAATCGAGATCTCGTGCATCTGAAGTCAGGGGAGGATCAGACGATCGCTCAGGTTGGAGTTTCTGTCCCTTATGGCCCCTTCATGAATGGGGGGGGCATCACGAGGCCATGGGTGTTTTCCCACGATGGGTGTTGTGAGAAGCTGCAAACTGCAGAGAGTCTTCTGCAGGACAATTGAGACCTGTTGTTTGGCTCCAGGCCAATGATTCTGAGCAGGGTTCTAAGGATGGATGGATTGGTAGCCCACCTCGCATTCCTATTGTCTCCTAGCAACAAGACAGGTTAGATCTCCTGGATCTGTGGGGAGCAACCGAAAACGCTGAGTTGAAATGGATACCCCTGGGGATGGGTCCTAACGTGCTTTTGTATCTATGGAGACCTTGGAATGAAGCGGTGGCACTGGGGCCCTAAAGGGTTCTCCTAAACAGAGGCTTTGACACAGCTCCAACGTGCAAATTTCCCATGTGTAGATGAGATCATTTCTGATGGTTGAGTCAAGAAACAGCTATATGCTGCTTTTGAAATCCAGGCCTCTGAGAAGAGATGCCTGGAAACCAAAGCAATGGATCTGATTAGTGCCTAGGGGCCTTTTCTTTCCTTTTTACCTCTGGGGACATCTGTCTATGGGTCTGAGTGCAGGTAGGTGCTCACTTGGGCTCAGATTGCCCCTGTTTTTCCTAGGAAGCCACCACTATTGAGATGGAGCAGGGACTTTGGAGGTTTATCCTATTAGAAGGGTTGTGGCCATTGGAATGGGCACACACAATTCCCTTGGAGAGGGTAAGTACAGTCCTCAGGTTTGGCTCCAGGGGCCCGAGCCTTTAGGTTGTGTAGGCCAGGGCTGTTTGGACAGTTGTCTGAAAACACAAACTCGGCTTATGTTTCGGGTCATAGGTATGGCAGGACTGATCTACAGACCATGAGGAGAACTCTTTGGGATTTGAAAGAAGGGCAAGTGAGGCTCCTGCTCAAGTTTTTGTCTCTTGATATCGTGTCACTCATGGTCGTGGAATTTCTGGGTGACTTCATGGGAAATGGACGAGTCTTACTCTCTGGTGGTTTGGCCCAGTCCAAAGAGTTTAGGGTCATTCTATGGGCTGGAAGAAGTCCGTTTTTTTTTTGTTGTTGTTGTTGTTTTCTTTTTTAACCTCAGGTGTCCCACCAAATGATGGATTCCAGAGTAGAGCCCTGGGGAGGGGCGCCTGGACAATCAAAAATCTGGTTAAAAATTGGGGCCTAGGGACATGTCAAGCCCATTATGACATCAAATGATTCAGCCACTGAGAGGACTTACTAGAGGACAGGACTCATGCTGAGGGTCACAAAGCGTGTGTATGCCCTCGTCGCTCTCAAGAATGGGGGGGGCCTCAGGGTGAATGCTGGTTTCTCCTACACTGAACGTGCCAACCACAAGGATTCTTGCCATGGGTAAGGAGGAGTTCAGATTTCTGCATCACACTCAACTCTGGGCAGTGATTGGAGATAAGGTCTCGGTTCTGAAGCCTGAAAACTGAGGTAGGGAAGAGATGATGACCTAAGGCCATGACGGGTTTTATGTGATCAGTGTGCGGTCAGCTTTCTGGGTGTTGGTCAGGAGGTCCGGGCTCAGGTTGTGTTCGACTGTGCATTAGTGCCCAGGTTAGACTATATAATTTGGTTAAAGTCGAGTTCTGTGTAGGTTTACCCTCATTTAAGGTGCCTGGGCAGCTCATGAGGCAATAATTTTTTTTTCTAGAGGGCAGGCAGAGTGCTGCATTGTGGGTCCGGAATTGCCAAACTTGAGGGCTTCGGGGCCAGCAGTGTGAGGACGGAAGTCTGAGAAGACAAGCTAGACTTAGGTTTCAGGGCGAGGGCACGGCAGGTACCCCCTGCAGATCTGAACCACTATCTCATGCTTCTGAAGTCACGGCGAGGATCAGACGTTGGCTCAGGTTGGAGTTCCTGTGCATGACGGCCGCTTTATGAAGTAGCGGAATCTCGGGGCCATTGAGGTTTTCCCACGTTGTGAGTTGTGGGATGCCCCCTTCAAGGATTCCTTCTGCGGGACAATTGAGACCTGTTGCACAGCTCCAGGACATCCCATATGGAATGACTCCAGAGCACCGTTCGCGGATGGATGCCTGGGAAGCCCGCCTCGCATTCCAATTGTCTCCTAACAACAAGACAGTTTTGATCTGATGGCTCTGCCGGAGCAACCGGGGTGGCTGAGTTGAAATGGACTTTCCTGAGGATGGGTCCTAATGTGTTTTTGTGTCCATGAGGGCCTTGGAATGGGGCGGTGGCACCGGGACCCTGAAGTACTCTCCTAAGCTTTGGACATGGCTCCCATGCACAGGTTTCCTTGTGGAGACGAGATGAGTTCTGATGGGTGCCTCAGGAAAACCCCTATGCTCGTATTGGAATCAGGCTTTTGAGGACACATGCCTGTAACCCAAAGCAATGGATCCTATTATGGCCTAGGGTCCTGTCTGGTTCAATCTTCTTCTCTGGGGACATCCATCTATGGTATGAGTGGATGTCGATTATCAGCTGGTGTCAGACAGTCCTTGTTTGTTCCGGGCGACCTACACTATTGGGATGGCCTCAGGGACTTTGGAGGTTTCTCCTAATTTGTACGATTTTGGACCATGGAATGGGGAGAATTCCCATGGATTGGTAGGCAGAGTCCTAATGTGTGGCTCCAGGCGCCAAGCCTGGAGCGTGTGTGGCCCAAGATTTTGAGGACAGAAGTCTGAAAACACAAACTCAGCTTAGGTTTGGGGACGTATGTATGGCAGGCCCGATCGACAAACCATGAGAAGAAATCTTCAGGATATGAAGAAAGTGTGAGTCTGAGGCGCTTGCTCAGGCTTTTGTCTCTGGATTTTGTATCAGCGATGGCCGAGGAATGTCGGGGAGGACTCATGGGCCATGGATGAATCTTCCTCTCTGAGGATTTGGCCCGATTCCCAATTGCTTTTCGTCAAACTGTGGGATGGGAGGACTCATTTCAGGTTTGTTACCTCAGGTGTCCCACCAAAAGAGTAATTCCAATGCCAAGCCGTGGGGAAGACTGAAGGGACAACCCGAACTATGGTTAAAAATTGGGGCCTAGGGGCATGGCAAGCCCAATATGCTATCTCTTCATCCAGCCACTGAGTGGCCTTACTTGAGGACTGGGCTCAGCCTGAGGGTCACAATGTGTGTTTGTGACCAATGTGGCCCGCGAGCATGGGCGGGGCCTCATGGGCCACACTGGTTTCAAGGACACTGAACGTTGGACAACATGCCAACCACAAGGTTTCTTGCCATGGGGAAGGAGTTCTGATTTCTGCATCACCTTCAACCTTGGGCACTGATTGGAGATAAGGTCTAGGTTCTGAAACCTGAAAACCGAGGTTGGGAAGAGATGACGACCTAAGGCCATGGAGGCTGGATGTGCTCAATGTGCGGCCAGCTGTCTGGGAGGGGCCAGGGGCTCCAGGCTCAGGCTGTGTCAGAAAGGGCATTAGTGCCCTGGTCAGCCTATGTATTTGGGGTACAGCCAAGGTCGGTGCAGGTTGATCCTCATTTGGGGTTACTGGGTAGCCCCAGAGGACAATGTTTTTCCTCTGGAGGGCCGGCAGAGTGCTGTATTGTAGTTCTGGATTGCCAAACTGTTGGGATTGTGGGCAAGTAGTCTGACGACAAAAGTCTGAGAACACAAGCTAGGCTTAGGTTTCTGGGTGAGGCCATGGCAGGCACAATCTACAGATCTGAATCGAGATCTCGTGCATCTGAAGTCAGGGCGAGGATCAGACGATCGCTCCGGTTGGAGTTTCTGTCCCTGATGGCCACTTCATGAATGGGTGGGGCATCACGAGGCCATGGGTGTTTTCCCACGATGGGAGTTGTGAGAAGCTGCAAATTGCAGAGAGTCTTCTGCAGGACAATTGAGACCTGTTGTTTGGCTCCAGGCCAATGATTCTGAGCAGGGTTCTAAGGATGGATGGATTGGTAGCCCACCTCGCATTCCAGTTGTCTCCTAGCAACAAGACAGGTTAGATCTCCTGGATCTGTGGGGAGCAACCGAAAACGCTGAGTTGAAATGGATACCCCTGGGGATGGGTCCTAACGTGCTTTTGTATCTATGGAGACCTTGGATTGAAGCGGTGGCACTGGGGCCCTAAAGGGTTCTCCTAAACAGAGGCTTTGACACAGCTCCAACGTGCAAATTTCTCATCTGTAGATGAGATCTTTTCTGATGGGTGAGTCACGAAACAGCTATATGCTGCTTTTGAAATCCAGGCCTCTGAGGAGAGATGCCTGGAAACCAAAGCAATGGATCTGATTAGTGCCTAGGGGCCTTTTCTTTCCTTTTTACCTCTGGGGACATCTGTCTATGGGTCTGAGTGCAGGTAGGTGCTCACTTGGGCTCAGATTGCCCCTGTTTTTCCTAGGAAGCCACCACTATTGAGATGGAGCAGGGAATTTGGAGGTTTATCCTATTAGAAGGGTTGTGGCCATTGGAATGGGCACACACAATTCCCTTGGAGAGGGCAAGTACAGTCCTCAGGTTTGGCTCCAGGGGCCCGAGCCTGTAGGTTGTGTAGGCCAGGGCTGTTTGGACAGTTGTCTGAAAACACAAACTCGGCTTATGTTTCGGGTCATAGGTATGGCAGGACTGATCTACAGACCATGAGGAGAACTCTTCGGGATTTGAAAGAAGGGGGAGTGAGGCTCCTGCTCAAGTTTTTGTCTCTTGATATCGTGTCACTCATGGTCGTGGAATTTCTGGGTGACTTCATGGGAAATGGACGAGTCTTACTCTCTGGTGGTTTGGCCCAGTCCAAAGAGTTTGCGTTCATTCTGTGGGCTGGAAGAAGTCCGTTTTGTTTTTTTTTTTGTTGTTGTTGTTGTTTTCTTTTTTAACCTCAGGTGTCCCACCAAATGATGGATTCCAGAGTAGAGCCCTGGGGAGGGGCGCCTGGACAATCAGAAATCTGGTTAAAAATTGGGGCCTAGGGACATGTCAAGCCCATTATGACATCAAATGGTTCAGCCACTGAGAGGACTTACTAGAGGACAGGACTCATGCTGAGGGTCACAATGCGTGTGTATGCCCTCGTCGCTCTCAAGAATGGGCGGGGCCTCAGGGTGAATGCTGGTTTCTCCTACACTGAACGTGCCAACCACAAGGATTCTTGCCATGGGTAAGGAGGAGTTCTGATTTCTGCATCACACTCACCCCTGGACAGTGATTGGAGATAAGGTCTCGGTTCTGAAGCCTGAAAACTGAGGTAGGGAAGAGATGATGACCTAAGGCCATGGCGGGTTTTTTGTGTTCAGTGTGCGGTCAGCTTTCTGGGCGTTGGTCAGGAGGTCCGGGCTCAGGTTGTGTTCGACAGTGCATTAGTGCCCAGGTTAGACTATATAATTTGGTAAAGTCGAGTGCTGTGTAGGTTTACCCTCATTTAAGGTGCCTGGGCAGCTCATGTGGCAATAATTTTTTTTCTAGAGGGCAGGCAGAGTGCTGCATTGTGGGTCCGGAATTGCCAAACTTGAGGGCTTCGGGGCCAGGAGTGTGAGGACGGAAGTCTGAGAAGACAAGCTAGACTTGGGTTTCAGGGCGAGGGCACGGCAGGTACCCCCTGCAGATCTGAACCACTATCTCATGCTTCTGAAGTCAGGGCGAGGATCAGACGTTGGCTCAGGTTGGAGTTCCTGTGCATGACGGCCGCTTTATGAAGGGAGCGGAATCTCGGGGCCATTGAGGTTTTCCCACGTTGGGAGTTGTGGGATGCCCCCTTCAAGGATTCCTTCTGCGGGACAATTGAGACCTGTTGGACAGCTCCAGGACATCCCATATGGAATGACTCCAGAGCACCGTTCGCGGATGGATGCCAGGGAAGCCCGCCTCCCATTCCTATTGTCTCCTAGCAACAAGACAGTTTTGATCTGATGGCTCTGCCGGAGCAACCGGGGTGGCTGAGTTGAAATGGACTTTCCTGAGGATGGGTCCTAATGTGTTTTTGTGTCCATGAGGGCCTTGGAATGGGGCGGTGGCACCGGGACCCTGAAGTACTCTCCTAAGCTTTGGACATGGCTCCCATGCACAGGTTTCCTTGTGGAGACGAGATGAGTTCTGATGGGTGCCTCAGGAAAACCCCTATGCTCGTATTGGAATCAGGCTTTTGAGGACACATGCCTGTAACCCAAAGCAATGGATCCTATTATGGCCTAGGGTCCTGTCTGGTTCAATCTTCGTCTCTGGGGACATCCATCTATGGTATGAGTGGATGTCGATTATCAGCTGGTGTCAGACAGTCCTTGTTTGTTCCGGGCGACCTACACTATTGGGATGGCCTCAGGGACTTTGGAGGTTTCTCCTAATTTGTACGATTTTGGACCATGGAATGGGGAGAATTCCCATGGATTGGTAGGCAGAGTCCTAATGTGTGGCTCCAGGCGCCTGGCCTGAAGCGTGTGTGGCCCAAGATTTTGAGGACAGAAGTCTGAAAACACAAACTCAGCTTAGGTTTGGGGACGTATGTATGGCAGGACCGATCGACAAACCATGAGAAGAAATCTTCAGGATATGAAGAAAGTGCGAGTCTGAGGCGCTTGCTCAGGCTTTTGTCTCTGGATTTTGTATCAGCGATGGCCGAGGAATGTCGGGGAGGCCTCATGGGCCATGGACGAATCTTCCTCTCTGAGGATTTGGCCCGATTCCCAATTGCTTTTCGTCAAACTGTGGGATGGGAGGACTCATTTCAGGTTTGTTACCTCAGGTGTCCCACCAAAAGAGGAATTCCAAAGCCAAGCCGTGGGGAAGACTAAAGGGACAACCCGAACTATGGTTAAAAATTGGGGCCTAGGGGCATGGCAAGCCCAATATGCTATCTCTTCATCCAGCCACTGAGTGGCCTTACTTGAGGACTGGGCTCAGCCTGAGGGTCACAATGTGTGTTTGTGACCAATGTGGCCCGCGAGCATGGGCGGGGCCTCATGGGCCACACTGGTTTCAAGGACACTGAACGTTGGACAACATGCCAACCACAAGGTTTCTTGCCATGGGGAAGGAGTTCTGATTTCTGCATCACCTTCAACCTTGGGCACTGATTGGAGATAAGGTCTAGGTTCTGAAACCTGAAAACCGAGGTTGGGAAGAGATGACGACCTAAGGCCATGGAGGCTGGATGTGCTCAATGTGCGGCCAGCTGTCTGGGAGGGGCCAGGGGCTCCAGGCTCAGGCTGTGTCAGAAAGGGCATTAGTGCCCTGGTCAGCCTATGTATTTGGGGTACAGCCAAGGTCGGTGCAGGTTGATCCTCATTTGGGGTTACTGGGTAGCCCCAGAGGACAATGTTTTTCCTCTGGAGGGCCGGCAGAGTGCTGTATTGTAGTTCTGGATTGCCAAACTGTTGGGATTGTGGGCAAGTAGTCTGACGACAAAAGTCTGAGAACACAAGCTAGGCTTAGGTTTCTGGGTGAGGCCATGGCAGGCACAATCTACAGATCTGAATCGAGATCTCGTGCATCTGAAGTCAGGGCGAGGATCAGACGATCGCTCCGGTTGGAGTTTCTGTCCCTGATGGCCCCTTCATGAATGGGTGGGGCATCACGAGGCCATGGGTGTTTTCCCACGATGGGAGTTGTGAGAAGCTGCAAATTGCAGAGATTCTTCTGCAGGACAATTGAGACCTGTTGTTTGGCTCCAGGCCAATGATTCTGAGCAGGGTTCTAAGGATGGATGGATTGGTAGCCCACCTCGCATTCCAGTTGTCTCCTAGCAACAAGACAGGTTAGATCTCCTGGATCTGTGGGGAGCAACCGAAAACGCTGAGTTGAAATGGATACCCCTGGGGATGGGTCCTAACGTGCTTTTGTATCTATGGAGACCTTGGAATGAAGCGGTGGCACTGGGGCCCTAAAGGGTTCTCCTAAACAGAGGCTTTGACACAGCTCCAACGTGCAAATTTCCCATCTGTAGATGAGATCTTTTCTGATGGGTGAGTCACGAAACAGCTATATGCTGCTTTTCAAATCCAGGCCTCTGAGAAGAGATGCCTGGAAACCAAAGCAATGGATCTGATTAGTGCCTAGGGGCCTTTTCTTTCCTTTTTACCTCTGGGGACATCTGTCTATGGGTCTGAGTGCAGGTAGGTGCTCACTTGGGCTCAGATTGCCCCTGTTTTTCCTAGGAAGCCACCACTATTGAGATGGAGCAGGGACTTTGGAGGTTTATCCTATTAGAAGGGTTGTGGCCATTGGAATGTGCACACACAATTCCCTTGGAGAGGGCAAGTACAGTCCTCAGGTTTGGCTCCAGGGGCCCGAGCCTGTAGGTTGTGTAGGCCAGGGCTGTTTGGACAGTTGTCTGAAAACACAAACTCGGCTTATGTTTCGGGTCATAGGTATGGCAGGACTGATCTACAGACCATGAGGAGAACTCTTCGGGATTTGAAAGAAGGGCGAGTGAGGCTCCTGCTCAAGTTTTTGTCTCTTGATATCGTGTCACTCATGGTCGTGGAATTTCTGGGTGACTTCATGGGAAATGGACGAGTCTTACTCTCTGGTGGTTTGGCCCAGTCCAAAGAGTTTGCGTTCATTCTGTGGGCTGGAAGAAGTCCGTTTTGTTTTTTTTGTTGTTGTTGTTGTTGTTTTCTTTTTTAACCTCAGGTGTCCCACCAAATGATGGATTCCAGAGTAGAGCCCTGGGGAGGGGCGCCTGGACAATCAGAAATCTGGTTAAAAATTGGGGCCTAGGGACATGTCAAGCCCATTATGACATCAAATGGTTCAGCCACTGAGAGGACTTACTAGAGGACAGGACTCATGCTGAGGGTCACAATGCGTGTGTATGCCCTCGTCGCTCTCAAGAAAGGGCGGGGCCTCAGGGTGAATGCTGGTTTCTCCTACACTGAACGTGCCAACCACAAGGATTCTTGCCATGGGTAAGGAGGAGTTCTGATTTCTGCATCACACTCACCCCTGGACAGTGATTGGAGATAAGGTCTCGGTTCTGAAGCCTGAAAACTGAGGTAGGGAAGAGATGATGACCTAAGGCCATGGCGGGTTTTTTGTGTTCAGTGTGCGGTCAGCTTTCTGGGCGTTGGTCAGGAGGTCCGGGCTCAGGTTGTGTTCGACAGTGCATTAGTGCCCAGGTTAGACTATATAATTTGGTAAAGTCGAGTGCTGTGTAGGTTTACCCTCATTTAAGGTGCCTGGGCAGCTCATGAGGCAATAATTTTTTTTCTAGAGGGCAGGCAGAGTGCTGCATTGTGGGTCCGGAATTGCCAAACTTGAGGGCTTCGGGGCCAGGAGTGTGAGGACGGAAGTCTGAGAAGACAAGCTAGACTTGGGTTTCAGGGCGAGGGCACGGCAGGTACCCCCTGCAGATCTGAACCAATATCTCATGCTTCTGAAGTCAGGGCGAGGATCAGACGTTGGCTCAGGTTGGAGTTCCTGTGCATGACGGCCGCTTTATGAAGGGAGCGGAATCTCGGGGCCATTGAGGTTTTCCCACGTTGGGAGTTGTGGGATGCCCCCTTCAAGGATTCCTTCTGCGGGACAATTGAGACCTGTTGGACAGCTCCAGGACATCCCATATGGAATGACTCCAGAGCACCGTTCGCGGATGGATGCCAGGGAAGCCCGCCTCCCATTCCTATTGTCTCCTAGCAACAAGACAGTTTTGATCTGATGGCTCTGCCGGAGCAACCGGGGTGGCTGAGTTGAAATGGACTTTCCTGAGGATGGGTCCTAATGTGTTTTTGTGTCCATGAGGGCCTTGGAATGGGGCGGTGGCACCGGGACCCTGAAGTACTCTCCTAAGCTTTGGACATGGCTCCCATGCACAGGTTTCCTTGTGGAGACGAGATGAGTTCTGATGGGTGCCTCAGGAAAACCCTTATGCTCGTATTGGAATCAGGCTTTTGAGGACACATGCCTGTAACCCAAAGCAATGGATCCTATTATGGCCTAGGGTCCTGTCTGGTTCAATCTTCGTCTCTGGGGACATCCATCTATGGTATGAGTGGATGTCGATTATCAGCTGGTGTCAGACAGTCCTTGTTTGTTCCGGGCGACCTACACTATTGGGATGGCCTCAGGGACTTTGGAGGTTTCTCCTAATTTGTACGATTTTGGACCATGGAATGGGGAGAATTCCCATGGATTGGTAGGCAGAGTCCTAATGTGTGGCTCCAGGCGCCTGGCCTGAAGCGTGTGTGGCCCAAGATTTTGAGGACAGAAGTCTGAAAACACAAACTCAGCTTAGGTTTGGGGACGTATGTATGGCAGGCCCGATCGACAAACCATGAGAAGAAATCTTCAGGATATGAAGAAAGTGCGAGTCTGAGGCGCTTGCTCAGGCTTTTGTCTCTGGATTTTGTATCAGCGATGGCCGAGGAATGTCGGGGAGGCCTCATGGGCCATGGACGAATCTTCCTCTCTGAGGATTTGGCCCGATTCCCAATTGCTTTTCGTCAAACTGTGGGATGGGAGGACTCATTTCAGGTTTGTTACCTCAGGTGTCCCACCAAAAGAGGAATTCCAAAGCCAAGCCGTGGGGAAGACTGAAGGGACAACCCGAACTATGGTTAAAAATTGGGGCCTAGGGGCATGGCAAGCCCAATATGCTATCTCTTCATCCAGCCACTGAGTGGCCTTACTTGAGGACTGGGCTCAGCCTGAGGGTCACAATGTGTGTTTGTGACCAATGTGGCCCGCGAGCATGGGCGGGGCCTCATGGGCCACACTGATTTCAAGGACACTGAACGTTGGACAACATGCCAACCACAAGGTTTCTTGCCATGGGGAAGGAGTTCTGATTTCTGCATCACCTTCAACCTTGGGCACTGATTGGAGATAAGGTCTAGGTTCTGAAACCTGAAAACCGAGGTTGGGAAGAGATGACGACCTAAGGCCATGGAGGCTGGATGTGCTCAATGTGCGGTCAGCTGTCTGGGAGGGGCCAGGGGCTCCAGGCTCAGGCTGTGTCAGAAAGGGCATTAGTGCCCTGGTCAGCCTATGTATTTGGGGTACAGCCAAGGTCGGTGCAGGTTGATCCTCATTTGGGGTTACTGGGTAGCCCCAGAGGACAATGTTTTTCCTCTGGAGGGCCGGCAGAGTGCTGTATTGTAGTTCTGGATTGCCAAACTGTTGGGATTGTGGGCAAGTAGTCTGACGACAAAAGTCTGAGAACACAAGCTAGGCTTAGGTTTCTGGGTGAGGCCATGGCAGGCACAATCTACAGATCTGAATCGAGATCTCGTGCATCTGAAGTCAGGGCGAGGATCAGACGATCGCTCCGGTTGGAGTTTCTGTCCCTGATGGCCCCTTCATGAATGGGTGGGGCATCACGAGGCCATGGGTGTTTTCCCACGATGGGAGTTGTGAGAAGCTGAAAATTGCAGAGAGTCTTCTGCAGGACAATTGAGACCTGTTGTTTGGCTCCAGGCCAATGATTCTGAGCAGGGTTCTAAGGATGGATGGATTGGTAGCCCACCTCGCATTCCAGTTGTCTCCTAGCAACAAGACAGGTTAGATCTCCTGGATCTGTGGGGAGCAACCGAAAACGCTGAGTTGAAATGGATACCCCTGGGGATGGGTCCTAACGTGCTTTTGTATCTATGGAGACCTTGGAATGAAGCGGTGGCACTGGGGCCCTAAAGGGTTCTCCTAAACAGAGGCTTTGACACAGCTCCAACGTGCAAATTTCCCATCTGTAGATGAGATCTTTTCTGATGGGTGAGTCACGAAACAGCTATATGCTGCTTTTGAAATCCAGGCCTCTGAGAAGAGATGCCTGGAAACCAAAGCAATGGATCTGATTAGTGCCTAGGGGCCTTTTCTTTCCTTTTTACCTCTGGGGACATCTGTCTATGGGTCTGAGTGCAGGTAGGTGCTCACTTGGGCTCAGATTGCCCCTGTTTTTCCTAGGAAGCCACCACTATTGAGATGGAGCAGGGACTTTGGAGGTTTATCCTATTAGAAGGGTTGTGGCCATTGGAATGTGCACACACAATTCCCTTGGAGAGGGCAAGTACAGTCCTCAGGTTTGGCTCCAGGGGCCCGAGCCTGTAGGTTGTGTAGGCCAGGGCTGTTTGGACAGTTGTCTGAAAACACAAACTCGGCTTATGTTTCGGGTCATAGGTATGGCAGGACTGATCTACAGACCATGAGGAGAACTCTTCGGGATTTGAAAGAAGGGCGAGTGAGGCTCCTGCTCAAGTTTTTGTCTCTTGATATCGTGTCACTCATGGTCGTGGAATTTCTGGGTGACTTCATGGGAAATGGACGAGTCTTACTCTCTGGTGGTTTGGCCCAGTCCAAAGAGTTTGCGTTCATTCTGTGGGCTGGAAGAAGTCCGTTTTGTTTTTTTTGTTGTTGTTGTTGTTGTTTTCTTTTTTAACCTCAGGTGTCCCACCAAATGATGGATTCCAGAGTAGAGCCCTGGGGAGGGGCGCCTGGACAATCAGAAATCTGGTTAAAAATTGGGGCCTAGGGACATGTCAAGCCCATTATGACATCAAATGGTTCAGCCACTGAGAGGACTTACTAGAGGACAGGACTCATGCTGAGGGTCACAATGCGTGTGTATGCCCTCGTCGCTCTCAAGAAAGGGCGGGGCCTCAGGGTGAATGCTGGTTTCTCCTACACTGAACGTGCCAACCACAAGGATTCTTGCCATGGGTAAGGAGGAGTTCTGATTTCTGCATCACACTCACCCCTGGACAGTGATTGGAGATAAGGTTTCGGTTCTGAAGCCTGAAAACTGAGGTAGGGAAGAGATGATGACCTAAGGCCATGGCGGGTTTTTTGTGTTCAGTGTGCGGTCAGCTTTCTAGGCGTTGGTCAGGAGGTCCGGGCTCAGGTTGTGTTCGACAGTGCATTAGTGCCCAGGTTAGACTATATAATTTGGTAAAGTCGAGTGCTGTGTAGGTTTACCCTCATTTAAGGTGCCTGGGCAGCTCATGAGGCAATAATTTTTTTTCTAGAGGGCAGGCAGAGTGCTGCATTGTGGGTCCGGAATTGCCAAACTTGAGGGCTTCGGGGCCAGGAGTGTGAGGACGGAAGTCTGAGAAGACAAGCTAGACTTGGGTTTCAGGGCGAGGGCACGGCAGGTACCCCCTGCAGATCTGAACCAATATCTCATGCTTCTGAAGTCAGGGCGAGGATCAGACGTTGGCTCAGGTTGGAGTTCCTGTGCATGACGGCCGCTTTATGAAGGGAGCGGAATCTCGGGGCCATTGAGGTTTTCCCACGTTGGGAGTTGTGGGATGCCCCCTTCAAGGATTCCTTCTGCGGGACAATTGAGACCTGTTGGACAGCTCCAGGACATCCCATATGGAATGACTCCAGAGCACCGTTCGCGGATGGATGCCAGGGAAGCCGCCTCCCATTCCTATTGTCTCCTAGCAACAAGACAGTTTTGATCTGATGGCTCTGCCAGAGCAACCGGGGTGGCTGAGTTGAAATGGACTTTCCTGAGGATGGGTCCTAATGTGTTTTTGTGTCCATGAGGGCCTTGGAATGGGGCGGTGGCACCGGGACCCTGAAGTACTCTCCTAAGCTTTGGACATGGCTCCCATGCACAGGTTTCCTTGTGGAGACGAGATGAGTTCTGATGGGTGCCTCAGGAAAACCCCTATGCTCGTATTGGAATCAGGCTTTTGAGGACACATGCCTGTAACCCAAAGCAATGGATCCTATTATGGCCTAGGGTCCTGTCTGGTTCAATCTTCGTCTCTGGGGACATCCATCTATGGTATGAGTGGATGTCGATTATCAGCTGGTGTCAGACAGTCCTTGTTTGTTCCGGGCGACCTACACTATTGGGATGGCCTCAGGGACTTTGGAGGTTTCTCCTAATTTGTACGATTTTGGTCCATGGAATGGGGAGAATTCCCATGGATTGGTAGGCAGAGTCCTAATGTGTGGCTCCAGGCGCCTGGCCTGAAGCGTGTGTGGCCCAAGATTTTGAGGACAGAAGTCTGAAAACACAAACTCAGCTTAGGTTTGGGGACGTATGTATGGCAGGCCCGATCGACAAACCATGAGAAGAAATCTTCAGGATATGAAGAAAGTGCGAGTCTGAGGCGCTTGCTCAGGCTTTTGTCTCTGGATTTTGTATCAGCGATGGCCGAGGAATGTCGGGGAGGCCTCATGGGCCATGGACGAATCTTCCTCTCTGAGGATTTGGCCCGATTCCCAATTGCTTTTCGTCAAACTGTGGGATGGGAGGACTCATTTCAGGTTTGTTACCTCAGGTGTCCCACCAAAAGAGGAATTCCAAAGCCAAGCCGTGGGGAAGACTGAAGGGACAACCCGAACTATGGTTAAATATTGGGGCCTAGGGGCATGGCAAGCCCAATATGCTATCTCTTCATCCAGCCACTGAGTGGCCTTACTTGAGGACTGGGCTCAGCCTGAGGGTCACAATGTGTGTTTGTGACCAATGTGGCCCGCGAGCATGGGCGGGGCCTCATGGGCCACACTGGTTTCAAGGACACTGAACGTTGGACAACATGCCAACCACAAGGTTTCTTGCCATGGGGAAGGAGTTCTGATTTCTGCATCACCTTCAAACTTGGGCAATGATTGGAGATAAGGTCTAGGTTCTGAAACCTGAAAACCGAGGTTGGGAAGAGATGACGACCTAAGGCCATGGCGGCTGGATGTGCTCAATGTGCGGCCAGCTGTCTGGGAGGGGCCAGGGGCTCCAGGCTCAGGCTGTGTCAGAAAGGGCATTAGTGCCCTGGTCAGCCTATGTATTTGGGGTACAGCCAAGGTCGGTGCAGGTTGATCCTCATTTGGGGTTACTGGGTAGTCCCAGAGGACAATTTTTTCTTCTGGAGGGCTGGCAGAGTGCTGCATTGTAGTTCTGGATTGCCAAACTGTTGGGATTGTGGGCAAGTAGTCTGACGACAAAAGTCTGAGAACACAAGCTAGGCTTAGGTTTCTGGGTGAGGCCATGGCAGGCACAATCTACAGACCTGAATCGAGATCTCGTGCATCTGAAGTCAGGGCGAGGATCAGACGATCGCTCAGGTTGAAGTTTCTGTCCCTGATGGCCCCTTCATGAATGGGGGGGGCATCACGAGGCCATGGGTGTTTTCCCACGATGGGTGTTGTGAGAAGCTGCAAACTGCAGAGAGTCTTCTGCAGGACAATTGAGACCTGTTGTTTGGCTCCAGGCCAATGATTCTGAGCAGGGTTCTAAGGATGGATGGATTGGTAGCCCACCTCGCATTCCAATTGTCTCCTAGCAACAAGACAGGTTAGATCTCCTGGATCTGTGGGGAGCAACCGAAAACGCTGAGTTGAAATGGATACCCCTGGGGATGGGCCCTAACGTGCTTTTGTATCTATGGAGACCTTGGAATGAAGCGGTGGCACTGGGGCCCTAAAGGGTTCTCCTAAACAGAGGCTTTGACACAGCTCCAACGTGCAAATTTCCCATCTGTAGATGAGATCTTTTCTGATGGGTGAGTCAAGAAACAGCTATATGCAGCTTTTGAAATCCAAGCCTCTGAGGAGAGATGCCTGGAAACCAAAGCAATGGATCTGATTAGTGCCTAGGGGCCTGTTCTTTCCTTTTTACCTCTGGGGACATCTGTCTATGGGTCTGAGTGCAGGTAGGGGCTCATTTGGGCTCAGATTGCCCCTGTTTTTCCTGGGAAGCTACCACTATTGAGATATATCAGGGACTTTGGAGGTTTATCCTATTAGAAGGGTTGTGGCCATTGGAATGGGCACACACAATTCCCTTGGAGAGGGCAAGTACAGTCCTCAGGTTTGACTCCAGGGGCCTGAGCCTGTAGGTTGTGTCGTCCAGCCCTTTTTGGACAGTTGTCTGAAAACACAAACTCGGCTTATGTTTCAGGTCATAGGTATGGCAGTACTGATCTACAGACCATGAGGAGAACTTTTCGGGATTTGAAAGAAGGGCGAGTGTGAGGCTCCTTCTCAAGTTTTTGTCTCGGGATATCGTGTCACTCATGGTCGTGGAATTTCTGGGTGACTTCATGGGAAATGGACGAGTCTTACTCTCTGGTGGTTTGGCCCCGTCCAAAGAGTTTGGGTTCATTCTGTGGGCTGGAAGAAGTCCGTTTTATTTTGTTGTTGTTGTTGTTTTCTTTTTTAACCTCAGGTGTCCCACCAAATGAGGGATTTCAGAGTAGAGCCCTAGGAGGGGCGACTGGACAATCAGAAATCTGGTTAAAAATTGGGGCCTAGGGACAGGTCAAGCCCATTATGACATCTAAGGGTCCAGCCACTGAGAGGACTTACTAGAGGACAGGACTCATGCTGAGGGTCACAATGCGTGTGTATGCCCTCGTCGCACTGAAGAATGGGCGGGGCCTCAGGTTTTCTCCTACACTGATCGTTGGACAACGTGCCAACCACAAGGGTTCTTGCCATGGGTAAGGAGAAGTTCTAATTTCTGCATCAGACTCACCCCTGGGCAGTGATTGGAGATAAGGTCTCGGTTCTGAAGCCTGAAAACTGAGGTAGGGAAGAGATGATGACCTAAGGCCATGGCGGGTTTTATGTGCTCAGTATGCGGTCAGCTTTCTGGGTGTTGGTCAGGAGGTCCGGGCTCAGGATGTGTTCGACAGTGCATTAGTGCCCAGGTTAGACTATATAATTTGGGTAAAGTCGAGTGCTGTGTAGGTTTACCCTCATTTAAGGTGCCTGGGCAGCTCATGAGGCAATCATTTTTTTCTCTAGAGGGCAGGCAGAGTGCTGCATTGTGGGTCTGGAATTGCCAAACTTGAGGGCTTTGGGGCCAGGAGTGTGAGGATGGAAGTCTGAGAAGACAAGATAGACTTGGGTTTCATGGTGAGGGCACGGCAGGTACCCCCTGCAGATCTGAACCAATATCTCATGCATCTGAAGTCAGGGCGAGGATCAGACGTTGGCTCAGGTGGGAGTTTCTGAGCATGACGGCCGCTTCATGAAGGGAGCGGAATCTCGAGACCATTGAGGTTTTCCCACGTTGGGAGTTGTGGGATGCCCCCTTCCAGGATTCCTTCTTCCGGACAATTGAGACCTTTTGGACAGCTCCAGGACATCCCATATGGAATGACTTCAGAGCACCGTTCGCGGATGGATGCCTGGGAAGCCCGCCTCGCATTCCAATTGTCTCCTAGCAACAAGACAGTCTAGATCTGATGGCTCTGCGGGAGCAACCTCGGTGGCTGAGTTGAAATGGACTTTCCTGAGGAGGTGTCCTAATGTGTTTTTGTGTTCATGAGGTTTTCCCATGTGTAGATGAGATGTTTTCTGATGGGTGAAACAAGAAACAGCTATATGCTGCTTTTGAAATCCAGGCCTCTGAGGAGAGATGCCTGGAATCCAAAGCAATGGATCTGATTAGTGCCTAGGGGCCTGTTCTTTCCTTTTTACCTCTGGGGACATCTGTCTATTGGTCTGAGTGCAGGAAGGGTCTCATTTGGGCTCAGATTGCCCCTGTTTTTCCTGGGAAGCTACCACTATTGAGATATATCAGGGACTTTGGAGGTTTATCCTATTAGAAGGGTTGTGGCCATTGGAATGGGCACACACAATTCCCTTGGAGAGGGCAAGTACAGTCCTCAGGTTTGGCTCCAGGGGACTGAGCCTGTAGGTTGTGTCGTCCAGCCCTTTTTGGACAGTTGTCTGAAAACACAAACTCGGCTTATGTTTCAGGTCATAGGTATGGCAGGACTGATCTACAGACCATGAGGAGAACTTTTCGGGATTTGAAAGAAGGGCGAGTGTGAGGCTCCTGCTCAAGTTTTTGTCTCGGGATATCGTGTCACTCATGGTCGTGGAATTTCTGGGTGACTTCATGGGAAATGGACGAGTCTTACTCTCTGGTGGTTTGGCCCCGTCCAAAGAGTTTGGGTTCATTCTGTGGGCTGGAAGAAGTCCGTTTTATTTTGTTGTTGTTGTTGTTTTCTTTTTTAACCTCAGGTGTCCCACCAAATGAGGGATTTCAGAGTAGAGCCCTAGGAGGGGCGACTGGACAATCAGAAATCTGGTTAAAAATTGGGGCCTAGGGACATGTCAAGCCAATTATGACATCTAAGGGTCCAGCCACTGAGAGGACTTACTAGAGGACAGGACTCATGCTGAGGGTCACAATGCGTGTGTATGCCCTCGTCGCACTCAAGAATGGGCGGGGCCTCAGGGTTTCTCCTACACTGATCGTTGGACAACGTGCCAACCACAAGGGTTCTTGCCATGGGTAAGGAGGAGTTCTGATTTCTGCATCAGACTCACCCCTGGGCAGTGATTGGAGATAAGGTCTCGGTTCTGAAGCCTGAAAACTGAGGTAGGGAAGAGATGATGACCTAAGGCCATGGCGGGTTTTATGTGCTCAGTGTGCGGTCAGCTTTCTGGGTGTTGGTCAGGAGGTCCGGGCTCAGGATGTGTTCGACAGTGCATTAGTGCCCAGGTTAGACTATATAATTTGGGTAAAGTCGAGTGCTGTGTAGGTTTTCCCTCATTTAAGGTGCCTGGGAAGCTCATGAGGCAATAATTTTTTTCTCTAGAGGGCAGGCAGAGTGCTGCATGGTGGGTCCGGAATTGCCAAACTTGAGGGCTTTGGGGCCAGGAGTGTGAGGATGGAAGTCTGAGAAGACAAGCTAGACTTGGGTTTCAGGGCGAGGGCACGGCAGGTACCCCCTGCAGATCTGAACCAATATCTCACGCATCTGAAGTCAGGGCGAGGATCAGACGTTGGCTCAGGTGGGAGTTTCTGAGCATGACGGCCGCTTCATGAAGGGAGCAGAATCTCGAGACCATTGAGGTTTTCCCACGTTGGGAGTTGTGGGATGCCCCCTTCCAGGATTCCTTCTTCCGGACAATTGAGACCTGTTGGACAGCTCCAGGACATCCCATATGGAATGACTCCAGAGCACCGTTCGCGGATGGATGCCTGGGAAGCCCGCCTCGCATTCCAATTGTCTCCTAGCAACAAGACAGTTTAGATCTCATGGCTCTGCGGGAGCAACCTCGGTGGCTGAGTTGAAATGGACTTTCCTGAGGATGTGTCCTAATGTGATTTTGTGTCCATGAGGGCCTTGGAATGGGGCGGTGGCAGCGGCAACCTGAAGTACTTTCCTAAGCTTTGGACATGGCTCCCATGCACAGGTTTACTTGTGGAGACGAGATGAGTTCTGATGGGTGCCTCAGGAAAACCCCTATGCTCGTATTGGAATCAGGCTTTTGAGGACACATGACTGTAACCCATAGCAATGGATCCTATTATGGCCTAGGGTCCTGTCTGGTTCAATCTTCTTCTCTGGGGACATCCATCTATGGTATGAGTGGAGGTCGATTATCAGCTGGTGTCAGACACCCCTTGTTTGTTCCGGGTGACCCACACTATTGGGATGGCCTAAGGGTCGTTGGAGGTTTCTCCTAATTTGTACGATTTTGGACCATGGAATGGGCAGAATTCCCATGGATTGGTAGGCACAGTCCTAATGTGTGGCTCCAGGGGCCCAGCCTGGAGGGCGTGTGGACCAAGACTTTGAGGACAGAAGTCTGAAAACACAAACTCAGCTTAGGTTTGGGGACGTAGGTATGGCAGGCCCGATCTACAAACCATGAGAAGAACTCTACAGGATATGAAGAAAGTGCGAGTCTGTGGCGATTGCTCAGGCTTTTGTCTCTGGATTTTGTATCAGTGATGGCCGTGGAATGTCGGGGAGGCCTCATGGGCCATGGACGAATCTTCCTCTCTGAGGATTTGGCCCGATTCCCAATTGCTTTTCGTCAATCTGTGGGATGGGAGGACTCATTTCAGTTTTGTTACCTCAGGTGTCCCACCAAAAGAGGAATTCCAAAGCAAAGCCGTGGGGAAGACTGAAGGGACAATCCGAACTATGGTTAAAAATTGGGGCCTAGGGGCATGGCAAGCCCAATATGCTAACTCTTCATCCAGCCACTGAGTGGCCTTACTTGAGGACTGGGCTCAGCCTGAGGGTCACAATGTGTGTTTGTGACCAATGTGGCCCGCGAGCATGGGCGGGGCCTCATGGGACACACTGGTTTCAACGACACTGAACGTTGGACAACATGCCAACCACAAGGTTTCTTGCCATGGGGAAGGAGTTCTGATTTCTGCATCACCTTCAACATGGACAGTGATTGGAGATAAGGTCTAGGTTCTGAAACCTGAAAACCGAGGTTGGGAAGAGATGACGACCTAAGGCCATGGCGGCTCAATGTGCTCAGTGTGCGGCCAGCTGTCTGGGAGGGGCCGGGGGTCCAGGCTCAGGCTGTGTCAGAAAGGGCATTAGTGCCCTGGTCAGCCTATGTATTTGGGGTACAGCCAAGGTCGGTGCAGGTTGATCCTCATTTGGGGTTACTGGGTAGCCCCAGAGGACAATGTTTTTTATCTGGAGGTGAGGCAGAGTACTGCATTGTAGTTCTGGATTGCCAAACTGGAGGCCTTGTGGGCCAGTAGTCTGACGACAAAAGTCTGAGAACACAAGCTAGGCTTAGGTTTCTGGGTGAGGCCATGGCAGGCACAATCTACAGATCTGAATCGAGATCTCGTGCATCTGAAGTCAGGGCGAGGATCAGACGATCGCTCAGGTTGGAGTTTCTGTCCCTGATGGCCCCTTCATGAATGGGGGGGCATCACGAGGCCATGGGGGTTTTCCCATGATGGGAGTTGTGAGAAGCTCCAAACTGCAGAGAGTCTTCGGCAGGACAATTGAGACCTGTTGTTTGGCTCCAGGCCAATGATTCTGAGCAGGGTTCTAAGGATGGATGGCTGGGTAGCCCACCTCGCATTCCAATTGTCTCCTAGCAACAAGACAGTTTAGATCTCCTGGATCTGTGGGGAGCTACCGAGGATGCTGAGTTGAAATGCACACCCCTGGGGATGGGTCCGAATGTGCTTTTGTGTCTATGGAGACCTTGGAATGAAGCGGTGGCACTGGGGCCCTAAAGGGTTCTCCTAAACAGAGGCTTTGACACAGCTCCAACGTGCAAGTTTCCCATGTGTAGATGAGATGTTTTCTGATGGGTGAAACAAGAAACAGCTATATGCAGCTTTTGAAATCCAGGCCTCTGAGGAGAGATGCCTGGAAACCAAAGCAATGGATCTGATTAGTGCCTAGGGGCCTGTTCTTTCCTTTTTACCTCTGAGGACATCTGTCTATGGGTCTGAGTGCAGGTAGGGGCTCATTTGGGCTCAGATTGCCCCTGTTTTTCCTGGGAAGCTACCACTATTGAGATATATAAGGGAATTTGGAGGTTTATCCTATTAGAAGGGTTGTGGCCATTGGAATGGGCACACACAATTCCCTTGGAGAGGGCAAGTACAGTCCTCAGGTTTGGCTCCAGGGGCCTGAGCCTGTAGGTTGTGTCGTCCAGCCCTTTTTGGACAGTTGTCTGAAAACACAAACTCGGCTTATGTTTCAGGTCATAGGTATGGCAGGACTGATCTACAGACCATGAGGAGAACTTTTCGGGATTTGAAAGAAGGGCGAGTGTGAGGCTCCTGCTCAAGTTTTTGTCTCGGGATATCGTGTCACTCATGGTCGTGGAATTTCTGGGTGACTTCATGGGAAATGGACGAGTCTTACTCTCTGGTGGTTTGGCCCCGTCCAAAGAGTTTGGGTTCATTCTGTGGGCTGGAAGAAGTCCGTTTTATTTTGTTGTTGTTGTTGTTGTTGTTTTCTTTTTTAACCTCAGGTGTCCCACCAAATGAGGGATTTCAGAGTAGAGCCCTAGGAGGGGCGACTGGACAATCAGAAATCTGGTTAAAAATTGGGGCCTAGGGACATGTCAAGCCAATTATGACATCTAAGGGTCCAGCCACTGAGAGGACTTACTAGAGGACAGGACTCATGCTGAGGGTCACAATGCGTGTGTATGCCCTCGTCGCACTCAAGAATGGGCGGGGCCTCAGGGTTTCTCCTACACTGATCATTGGACAACGTGCCAACCACAAGGGTTCTTGCCATGGGTAAGGAGGAGTTCTGATTTCTGCATCAGACTCACCCCTGGGCAGTGATTGGAGATAAGGTCTCGGTTCTGAAGCCTGAAAACTGAGGTAGGGAAGAGATGATGACCTAAGGCCATGGCGGGTTTTATGTGCTCAGTGTGCGGTCAGCTTTCTGGGTGTTGGTCAGGAGGTCCGGGCTCAGGATGTGTTCGACAGTGCATTAGTGCCCAGGTTAGACTATATAATTTGGGTAAAGTCGAGTGCTGTGTAGATTTACCCTCATTTAAGGTGCCTGGGCAGCTCATGAGGCAATCATTTTTTTTCTAGAGGGCAGGCAGAGTGCTGCATTGTGGGTCCGGAATTGCCAAACTTGAGGGCTTTGGGGCCAAGAGTGTGAGGATGGAAGTCTGAGAAGACAAGCTAGACTTGGGTTTCAGGGCGAGGGCACGGCAGGTACCCCCTGCAGATCTGAACCAATATCTCATGCATCTGAAGTCAGGGCGAGGATCAGACGTTGGCTCAGGTGGGAGTTTCTAAGCATGACGGCCGCTTCATGAAGGGAGCGGAATCTCGAGACCATTGAGGTTTTCCCACGTTGGGAGTTGTGGGGTGCCCCCTTCCAGGATTCCTTCTTCCGGACAATTGAGACCTGTTGGACAGCTCCAGGACATCCCATATGGAATGACTCCAGAGCACCGTTCGCGGATGGATGCCTGGGAAGCCCGCCTCACATTCCAATTGTCTCCTAGCAACAAGACAGTTTAGATCTGATGGCTCTGCGGGAGCAACCTCGGTGGCTGAGTTGAAATGGACTTTCCTGAGGATGTGTCCTAATGTGTTTTTGTGTCCATGAGGGCCTTGGAATGGGGCGGTGGCACCGGCAACCTGAAGTACTTTCCTAAGCTTTGGACATGGCTCCCATGCACAGGTTTACTTGTGGAGACGAGATGAGTTCTGATGGGTGCCTCAGGAAAACCCCTATGCTCGTATTGGAATCAGGCATTTGAGGACACATGCCTGTAACCCAAAGCAATGGATCCTATTATGGCCTAGGGTCCTGTCTGGTTCAATCTTCTTCTCTGGGGACATCCATCTATGGTATGAGTGGAGGTCGATTATCAGCTGGTGTCAGACACCCCTTGTTTGTTCCGGGTGACCCAAACTATTGGGATGGCCTAAGGGTCGTTGGAGGTTTCTCCTAATTTGTACGATTTTGGACCATGGAATGGGCAGAATTCCCATGGATTGGTAGGCACAGTCCTAATGTGTGGCTCCAGGGGCCCAGCCTGGAGGGTGTGTGGCCCAAGACTTTGAGGACAGAAGTCTGAAAACACAAACTCAGCTTAGGTTTGGGGACGTAGGTATGGCAGGCCCGATCTACAAACCATGAGAAGAACTCTACAGGATATGAAGAAAGTGCGAGTCTGTGGCGATTGCTCAGGCTTTTGTCTCTGGATTTTGTATCAGTGATGGCCGTGGAATGTCGGGGAGGCCTCATGGGCCATGGACGAATCTTCCTCTCTGAGGATTTGGCCCGATTCCCAATTGCTTTTCGTCAATCTGTGGGATGGGAGGACTCATTTCAGTTTTGTTACCTCAGGTGTCCCACCAAAAGAGGAATTCCAAAGCAAAGCCGTGGGGAAGACTGAAGGGACAATCCGAACTATGGTTAAAAATTGGGGCCTAGGGGCATGGCAAGCCCAATATGCTATCTCTTCATCCAGCCACTGAGTGGCCTTACTTGAGGACTGGGCCCAGCCTGAGGGTCACAATGTGTGTTTGTGACCAATGTGGCCCGCGAGCATGGGCGGGGCCTCATGGGACACACTGGTTTCAACGACACTGAACGTTGGACAACATGCCAACCACAAGGTTTCTTGCCATGGGGAAGGAGTTCTGATTTCTGCATCACCTTCAACATGGACAGTGATTGGAGATAAGGTCTAGGTTCTGAAACCTGAAAACCGAGGTTGGGAAGAGATGACGACCTAAGGCCATGGCGGCTCAATGTGCTCAGTGTGCGGCCAGCTGTCTGGGAGGGGCCGGGGGTCCAGGCTCAGGCTGTGTCAGAAAGGGCATTAGTGCCCTGGTCAGCCTATGTATTTGGGGTACAGCCAAGGTCGGTGCAGGTTGATCCTCATTTGGGGTTACTGGGTAGCCCCAGAGGACAATGTTTTTTATCTGGAGGGCAGGCAGAGTGCTGCATTGTAGTTCTGGATTGCCAAACTGGAGGCCTTGTGGGCCAGTAGTCTGACGACAAAAGTCTGAGAACACAAGCTAGGCTTAGGTTTCTGGGTGAGGCCATGGCAGGCACAATCTACAGACCTGAATCGAGATCTCGTGCATCTGAAGTCAGGGCGAGGATCAGACGATCGCTCAGGTTGGAGTTTCTGTCCCTGATGGACCCTTCATGAATGGGGGGGCATCACGAGGCCATGGGGGTTTTCCCATGATGGGAGTTGTGAGAAGCTCCAAACTGCAGAGAGTCTTCGGCAGGACAATTGAGACCTGTTGTTTGGCTCCAGGCCAATGATTCTGAGCAGGGTTCTAAGGATGGATGGCTGGGTAGCCCACCTCGCATTCCAATTGTCTCCTAGCAACAAGACAGTTTAGATCTCCTGGATCTGTGGGGAGCTACCGAGGATGCTGAGTTGAAATGCACACCCCTGGGGATGGGTCCGAATGTGCTTTTGTGTCTATGGAGACCTTGGAATGAAGCGGTGGCACTGGGGCCCTAAAGGGTTCTCCTAAACAGAGGCTTTGACACAGCTCCAAAGTGCAAGTTTCCCATGTGTAGATGAGATGTTTTCTGATGGGTGAAACAAGAAACAGCTATATGCAGCTTTTGAATTCCAGGCCTCTGAGGAGAGATGCCTGGAAACCAAAGCAATGGATCTGATTAGTGCCTAGGGGCCTGTTCTTTCCTTTTTACCTCTGAGGACATCTGTCTATGGGTCTGAGTGCAGGTAGGGGCTCATTTGGGCTCAGATTGCCCCTGTTTTTCCTGGGAAGCTACCACTATTGAGATATATCAGGGACTTTGGAGGTTTATCCTATTAGAAGGGTTGTGGCCATTGGAATGGGCACACACAATTCCCTTGGAGAGGGCAAGTACAGTCCTCAGGTTTGGCTCCAGGGGCCTGAGCCTGTAGGTTGTGTCGTCCAGCCCTTTTTGGACAGTTGTCTGAAAACACAAACTCGGCTTATGTTTCAGGTCATAGGTATGGCAGGACTGATCTACAGACCATGAGGAGAACTTTTCGGGATTTGAAAGAAGGGCGAGTGTGAGGCTCCTGCTCAAGTTTTTGTCTCGGGATATCGTGTCACTCATGGTCGTGGAATTTCTGGGTGACTTCATGGGAAATGGACGAGTCTTACTCTCTGGTGGTTTGGCCCCGTCCAAAGAGTTTGGGTTCATTCTGTGGGCTGGAAGAAGTCCGTTTTATTTTGTTATTGTTGTTGTTGTTGTTTTCTTTTTTAAACTCAGGTGTCCCACCAAATGAGGGATTTTAGAGTAGAGCCCTAGGAGGGGCGACTGGACAATCAGAAATCTGGTTAAAAATTGGGGCCTAGGGACATGTCAAGCCAATTATGACATCTAAGGGTCCAGCCACTGAGAGGACTTACTAGAGGACAGGACTCATGCTGAGGGTCACAATGCGTGTGTATGCCCTCGTCGCACTCAAGAATGGGCGGGGCCTCAGGGTTTCTCCTACACTGATCGTTGGACAACGTGCCAACCACAAGGGTTCTTGCCATGGGTAAGGAGGAGTTCTGATTTCTGCATCAGACTCACCCCTGGGCAGTGATTGGAGATAAGGTCTCGGTTCTGAAGCCTGAAAACTGAGGTAGGGAAGAGATGATGACCTAAGGCCATGGCGGGTTTTATGTGCTCAGTGTGCGGTCAGCTTTCTGGGTGTTGGTCAGGAGGTCCGGGCTCAGGATGTGTTCGACAGTGCATTAGTGCCCAGGTTAGACTATATAATTTGGGTAAAGTCGAGTGCTGTGTAGATTTACCCTCATTTAAGGTGCCTGGGCAGCTCATGAGGCAATCATTTTTTTTCTAGAGGGCAGGCAGAGTGCTGCATTGTGGGTCTGGAAT